>NW_019172950.1:318670-403853 GCF_000576695.1 Kuraishia capsulata CBS 1993
AATAGCCAAAATAGACTAATAGCATGGCGTGTTCAACATTATCTGATTTCGTCTTATTATCTGTAATAACTACTTTTTTAACGCGTACTAAAACTAATTATTCGAGTCTAAAAATCTCCCCGTCTCAAAAATGACCAGTCGTGTGTACGCAATTCCCCTTTCAGCCTCATGCCAGCCTCCCAGATAACAACCCCAAGAACAAGACAACTCTACGAATTTGGTGTTCCCTCATTGATTTTTGTTAGTTTTGTGGAAAACGCATATTCTTCAAGATCTACGAACTCTGGGCTTAGCATGGATCGTTCTAGATACCGTTACTCGAGGACGAGTCGCTCGTTCTCTGAGGGGTACCACCATCTAGGACTTGTGGGAGACAGCCAGGATGCAATTTCACCCTCTAGTGACGACAGTTTTTTGAACGATGTAACCGGCATAGTTGGGGAAGATTCATCTGCTGATGGAGCTGTTATCCGCGCATTTGCTCTTCCTTCCGACAGAGCTGGGCGTTCTGGATCACGTTCAAGAGATACCAAACAATCCCATAAGTCAAAACCGGTGGACAAAAACGTGTGTCCATTTGGATGTTGTGTGACTGAAAGTCTCGGAAAATACGTGTTCCAATCGGGGCTTCTTGATGGTCTTTATTCGGATGTTACTATAGAGGCTTTTGGCGAGACTTACAAGCTGCATAAGCTACTTCTCCACAAATCCGGCTACTTCAGATCGCTTTTTGAATGGAAGAACATCGCCGAAGAATCAGGCACCAAGGATGATAGTGACGAAGAAAATGTGGCAAGCGCATCATCTAAGGATTATTACAGGCTTGAATTTGACGATTCGAAGATCACGAATGCGGCGTTCAAGCTGGCAACATCTAGACTATACGGCTCGCCCCACGAAAAACAAGAGCGCGAAATCCCTCAAAGCATGATTGCCATTGGTCAGTATCTGGGTATGCCTGATGTGGTTTGCCATTGTACCAACTACATCGTGAACTCCATGAACATGGATAACGTGGCTGAGAACCTACAGTTTGCGACGCAAAAGAACTACGGCAGTGCGAGTAGCAAGATTGTGGAATGTGGTAAGGGAATCCTTTGTTCTGACGGCTGGCAGGTTGGTGCCGAAAGGTGGGACGGTATTCCTGCTGAGATAATAGCGGAGGTTGTGGGTGAAGATTACTTTTTCGTGCCCAGTGAGTGGGACAGGTGTATGTTCATAATCAAGCTGATAGAACAGAGAACGATGTCGCCATTGCATTCTAGAACTCCATCCAGAAGAGGCTCCAATGTGACTGTCAGTGAAGCTGACTCTCTGAAAGACTCTGGCCTATCTGAATCTCAGGCAGATTCAGATAGTGAAGAAGAGGATGAAGAGGTGGTTGCGTTGAGAGAAGCATTGAACTCTAAGGTGCATTTTTGTCATCTTTCTCCTGAACAGCTCCAAGATTTAGAGGGCTTCTATGATATGAACGGACTACCATATGTCGATCCTCATGTTTTGAGGACTGCTCTGTGGCAGGGTATCTACCTCCAAAGGAAGATCGTTACCAGCCATGATGCACCTCAGCTTGGACTCTCAATTCAGAGTAATGAGGAGCCGGAAGATGGGACAAAATGGTATAGCGTTCCCACTCAGGATGAGACCTGGTCGGCATTGCCATCACAGCTTTCGAAATTTCTCTTCAAGCATTCTGCTGGAAGAGCAGCAGATGGTCTTTCCAGCTCTGACTCAGATCTTATGGATGCAAAGACTACAGATGTGAAGGAAGGCGTGGTTCCCAGGTGGACCAATCTTCCACCTTTCAGGTTTTCTGTCGCCTTTGCAAATATCTCAGATCTGTCCAAAGACATGAGGATTTACGGGAAGACATTTTGGTATGCGGGATCATATTGGAATCTGTATCTTCAAAAGAATCACATGGAGACCAGGGATTCGTACCAGGTAGGTGTTTATTTACACAGAGCAAATAGTTCGTCGCCTGGACCATCCAGAAATGGTATCCCGAACCCAGACATCTTTGCCGGAACTTCAAACTACTCTCAGCCGCCAAGGCGCTATACTGGACACAAGCAGAGCTTTGCAGAAGGCTCTCGCGCCCGGCAAAGCCCTGTTCCTATCAGCTTGACTGAATCTCTTGTGAGAGAAGATGGAGAAGAGGATGGCGAGACTTATGACGAAGACGTGTTTCAAAGTTTTACTGGCTTGCATCTGAACCCAGTTGAGCCAGCTAGACCGAACCGGCTGCAGTCTCCCCAAGAAGAGGGGTTTTCCAAAAGGTTGGAATCTCATAACGACAGGTCGTTTTTGACCTACGAAGATACAAGAACATCGATCCGGGTCTATTTTGTTATCTTCACGCCCAACAGAAAGACGAGACCTTTGATTACGTCGTTCCTGTCGGTGCCAAATGACTTCAACAGGTCTCAAAGTTGGGGATGGAAAAGCAACAGCATGTGTGTGTTCAATGAGGATGGAACGTTTCCTGAGGGCCACGATCCAAATATGAAGTTTACGGTTGTTTTGGGTGCGATTTAGGTACAAACATATTATCGCCCAGACATTTCTCACTAGATAAGCTTTCCCTATGCAGCTTGTACGATCAATTGAGCTTACGAATTATTAGAAATTAGACCAACGGACCCAGTTGGTTTCCATTTCAAACCCACTCAAAGCCCCAAGAGAGCTTTTCACCAGGCATGAACGGAGCAACGACAAGCTCGCCTTCGCCGATAAGCTCTGGTACTGTAGTCTCCTTCTTTACCAAAACAACTTGTTGCTGAGATTTGAGATCTTCTTTCTTGACACCGTAGAAAGCATTACCAAAATCACTCACAAATCCTTTCAATTTGTCCAAAGCATTCTTTTGGTCAAAAACCTCGGCCAGATAAGACAGGGAGTGGGATTGAGTGTAGACTCCTGCGCATACACCAACGTGCCTGGCCTTCCCACTGAGAGGATGGGGAGCTGAGTCTGAACCAAAGAAAAAGTATGGCTTTCCAGAAACGGCAGCATCGACAAGAGCTCTCTTATCTGAAGGAAGTTTGGCAACGGGCTTACAAAAGTTGATTGGATTTCCAGCCCAACTGTCTATCGTCAGGTAGAGATGGTGAGCAGTGATGGAAGCAGCAACAGTGATAGGATCCTGAGGATTCCTCGAGGCATTGATCTCGTCAATGGCTTCTATAGCAGCTTTTGTGGTGCAATGTTCCAAAACAATTTTGAGCTTGGGGAAATCCTGGTGAAGCTTGAAGAGGGCAGGCAGGAACTTGGGCTCTGCGTTAAGGACATGGATATCTTCAGAGTCGTCGTGATTGTCGGTGTCGTTTGCAATTTTGGTGGAAGGCTTTTCTCCGTGCAGATTGAGAACGAGTCCATATTTCTCCATCACCTCAAATATTGGGTAAAAATCACTGAAATCATTGGGGTCAACTCCAGCACTGGAGTTGGTGGTGACTCCTGCTGGATAGCACTTGATTCCCCTGATTGCCTTTTCCTTGGCTGCCTTCTCCACAAGCTCCGGAGTAAGATCTCTGGACAGATAGAAAGTCATCCAGAACGTTGTCTCGGGTGCAGCCTTCTGTAGCGCCGCCTTGTACTCATTGACCCTCTCAATGGTGGTGATTGGTGGAACCAGATTAGGCATAATGTACGCCAGAGATACGCCTCCCTCGCGCACCGTAGGCGCAACCAGCTCCATCATGGCGCCATCACGAAGATGCACATGGAAATCAGATGCGTTTCCAAGCTCGATCTTATCGGACATATCTTGGTGTATTTGGTGGGTTTGGGCCTTTGTGAGCTTATCGGAGAGAGTTGCCTGAAAAATTTTGGCTGGCGATGAGCTGACTTTTTCAGTCCCCTTTACTAAGAAAAAAGTATGGTAGCTTTCTAGCGCCTCGCTTATTCCAACGAAATTCAGTGAAATTTAACATGCCAGAAATGCCAGAAGACAACATTATTGTTGCTCCTGCTCTTTCCACCGCCCAGGACGAGCAGGAGGTGTTCATGAGGTTTAGCGAGAAGAGGCATGATAGGCCCCATCTCAATCAAGACGGAGTACACACAGACGAGGATCTCTTCAGAGCCATAAGCGATTACTACAGCATACCTGAGTTGGCTCAATATCTGTCTTCCCGGGGCTCGGGTGGAGAACTGACTTTTCAGAGTATCACTCTTCAGTTCCCAGATCATCTCATACAGGACTCGGCCATAGTGTCCAAAGAGCTTCAATCTCTTCTCTCGCACAACACCGGTTCCCAGGTCGAACTACACACGGAAACCAGCCCGAAGGAAAAGGAGCCTTGTGGAGGAGATTCTGGCTGCAAAAAGTGTGCCGATTGTGAACATGGGAGCGATATCGAGGACTTTGGTGCGAAGAGACAGAAGCTTTGGATCTTGGCCGATACCTCCTACTCAACCTGTTGCGTTGACGAAATTGCGGCAGAGCACGTTAACAGCGATGTAGTGGTTCATTTTGGAGATTCGTGTCTGACTCCAGTTGACAAATTGAAGACAGTGTACGTTTTTGGTAAAGCATTTTTGGACCACGATCAAGTGATCTCCAGGTTCAAAGAGACCTATCCAGACACAGACTCGAAGGTTGTGTTGATGTCAGACACAACTTATAGCCATCACTTGGAGCAACTTCATGAGGCTTTGTTGAGTGAATATCCACGGTTGGCCTATGCCGCTGTTCCACAGTATCAGGGAAAGGGTGCTATAATACCGACTCCCGAATGGCGCGAAGGAGGACTATCTATAGCCAATAGACTGCTACAGGGAATCCCAAAGGATGACTTCAATTTTTTGGATGAAGAAGATTATTCACAGGTTACCCTTGATTATCAGCTATTCCATATTGGTGAGCCACAGACGCCTCGTCTTCTTCTACTCTCTACCCTGTTCAGCTCTATAGTGCTGTATGATGTTGCCAAGCACACAACGTCGAACGGACCCTATCCTTCCTTACAAAGGAGATACAGATCTATGCATGTTGCCAGAACCGCTGGAACGGTAGGGATACTTGTGAATACTCTGTCTTTGGAAAACACAAAAACCGTCCTCAACACCGTCGTGAAATGGATCAGGAATGCTGGTAAGAAGCATTACATGTTCGTGGTAGGTAAACCCAACGTGGCGAAGTTGTCCAACTTTGAGGCTGTAGATGTGTGGTGTGTCTTGGGATGCAGCCAATCGGGGACCATTGTTGATAACTCTGGAGAGTACTACAAACCGATCATTACGCCATATGAGTTGAAGCTGGCACTAGCACCGGAGGTCACATGGACCGGCAAGTGGGTAACGGATTTCAAGTCTGTTTTGGACTTGGACGAAGATGAAGACATGAACGACACTCAGGAATCACCAGACCCGTACAAGGATGAAAGTGCACCCGAGTTTGATCCCGTTACCGGGAAATACATCTCCTCACACGCTCCTTTGAGGCAGCTCCAGCATCTTCAAATCGAAATCGGTGATGACGAACCACAAGCAGGACAATTGGTGAAAAAGTTGTCTTCTGCAGTAGCCATCAAGGGCACAGTATCCACTTCGGCAATCCAGCTCCAGTCGCGTGAATGGACCGGTCTTGGTAGTGACTACCAAAACGAGGACCAGGATTTTGACGAAGAAGGTGCTGTTGCCGTTGAAGGGAGGAATGGAATTGCCCGTGGATACTCCACTGGTGGTCAAAGGTACTAAGAACAGGAAGTCATCTTTTAGGTGTTTATTGCAAAATTAGTAGACTTAATATGCATATGCGCAAGGAACTTCACTCACGATACATGCAATCTTGATGCACGCCAGGCGCATGCATTTTTCGTGCGGCGTGGGTTTTGAGCCCTGGATCAACCTCGTGCCCGGTCCACACCTGAATCTGCAAAGCTCGTCTAAGCTTGCCACAAGGCGGAAGCAATATTGGCAACTAGCGGTATATATAATCCGAAGTTGAGTTTCAAATGGGTAATTCGTCGTCCAGGATATTGGACAGTCTGTCCACAGGAACGAATTGTAAGTTTGGCGGCCTGGAGATAACGAGGTTTGACGTCACAGATGACAGTACTAACTAGTTGAAACCAGTTGATAATGATGACATCAATAAGCTGGTGCGGATGTTCCTGAAGCTCGACAAGGACAGTTCCGGTGCCATTGATAAAGCTGAGTTCTTATCTATTCCTGGAATTGCGTCCAATCCCCTAGCCAAACGGGTGGTGGAGATATTCGATAAGGACAGAGGCGGAGATGTTGATCTGAAGGAGTTCATAGAAGGACTATCTATTTTCAGCAACAAGGCTGATCCTGAGGACAAATTGCTATTTGCGTTTAAGATTTACGACATTGATGGGGACAATTACATCAGCAACGGTGAGCTTTTCATAGTGCTGAAGATGATGGTTGGGGAAGGTTTAACCGACATTCAGCTGCAGCAACTGGTGGATAGGACGATTCTGGAGAACGACGAGGATCATGATGGGAAATTGAACTATGAGGAGTTTCGAAATGCGATTGACCGCACGGCTGTTGCTAATTCGCTGACGTTGGATGATTACTAGAAGCGTGCGATTGTATTAGTTTTCTTATGGATTTTTGGGCCACAGTTTGTAGTACTACCGTTGAACAGTACTTATATACATCATTAGGTCAGCTTTGACAATAAGTTGGCGAGATCGGTGTTCATCTCCTCGTTCGCCTCAATGTTGTGCTCGGCTTCGATGTCCTCGTCTGCGCCTGGATCATATCCCTCTTCTGGCTCTGGGGTCAATGAGCCCTTTGTCACCAACTCTGGCTCGTCTCCGTCCACGACAAGTTCCTCGCTCGCCAATTTGGCTTTCTTGGTGTTTGAGCTGTTCAGTTCGACAGACACGTTCTTTCTTTTGGAACCAGAATCATCGTCATCACTATCTGAAGCAGCGTACTGTGGAGCATCGTCATCATCGTCATCGCTCACCACTCCAGCTTCCTCTCCGCTTTCGTTATCAATGAAGTCTTTGAGCTCGTCCTGTTTCTGCTTTGTCGCCTTCAGTTGTAACTGCAAGTTCTCCAGCTTTTTCTCTTCGGTTTCCACCCAATGTTTCTGAGACTCCACCAGACGATTGAGTGCTGCCAGAATATCTTTCCTCACCTCTATCGCCTCCAACGTGTTATTTGAACAAACTAAGTTGAGCTTTTCCAGCTCTACCAATTGCGAGATGTACTTGTCTGGGGCTGGAAGATGCTCCGAATTGAAAGAAGCATCGTACAACTTTTTATGCTTCACAAGCTTCCCCGTATTGCTGGAGGTCTTTGTCGACAACTTATTGTACAAATTGGACACAGGAATCAGCTCAGGAGCTAAATCTGGCTCGTCGTCCGAAATGGGACTCTCCTTCTTCTTAGAAACGTTTTGGACTGCTTTCTCCACAATACTGACTGCTGAAGGATTTCCACCCTCAATTGCACCATAAAGGTTCTTGAAAATGCGATCGCTGAAAATAGCACGTTCTTTCCATACGCCAATAACCTTTTTGAACCTAGCTTGATCTTTGGCATTCAGACTCTGGAAAACCTCTTCCAAAACAGGCGGTAGAAACTCGCTGAAATACATTAGGAACTCAGTTCGCCTGTGTGCACGTGATTGCTGGATCACCTCATTAGCCAGATAGAAAAGAGCCAGCCGTTTTTTTGGAGTATTCTTCATCGCGTCTGACCATATGGACACCGTTTCTTTGGCATTCCGCTGGTGAAACAGACACCATTGTGCGATTGCCACGATGGATGCCTGGGATTCATCCAGTCGATCCAGCTTCTCTTCAACAGCTTCTCGGGAGTATGCCATTATTCTGGGAAATATATTAGTGAGCTATAGGAGGTGTACAGTGCTAAGCAGTTGTCTATCACGCAGATGAGAAAGGCATTTTCCTAGGGGGCCGTCAGAAATTGGCAGTCGTGTGCTTAGCCAATATTGGATCTTTCAACATTGTTTCAGTATCTTGCAATTAGGTTTCTAATTATAAACTGGAGAGTAGCTTGGATAAAGACACTGGATAAAACAATTGATGTCTAATGCATCAATACATTTCATAAAGGACAAGAAGATTGCATCTTCTTATAGTTTTGGCTAGTAGTGTTGGAACAAGTCAGGATAAGCCTATGTGCAGGAATCAAAAGGAGACTAAGGAAGTCGTGTATTGTTCCAATCTACTATCCCACTGCCCCCAGCTGCGATCCCCTTGATCAGCTTGACATTTCACAGCCTGTTATTACACATCTCTTCAATCAACTATACTTCAAATCGATCAGGTGATTCATCATAAGAACTCGAGGTACAAGCTCAGGATTGACTAGAGAGACGACTCGATTGGACAAAATGGCCGACGAATTCCCGGAAATACAGGACGTGGCAGACGTGGCAGACGTTGAAGTCGAAGGATCCACGCCTACTGATTTCCTGTCACGCGAAAAAGAACTTCTCGGTGACGAGTTTGCCACTGAGCAAGATGGTAACATTGCGCACGAAGATGCAGAATTCGAAGAGTTTGAAAGCAGTTTTCCAGCCGTGAGTTCCGCTCCTCAGTACGAGCAGGAAGAGGAAGTGGAGGAAGAAAAGGCCGAGGAAATACCAGTTTCCTCGTTTGGAAGTCTCAATTTGGATGAAAGCGAGCCAATAAAGGCATGGAAAGAAAGAAGAACGCTTGAAATTTCCAAAAGAGACGAGGTTGCGAAGGCTAGGGCAGAAGAATTAAAGGATGAAGCCAAGAAAGCCATCGACGATTTCTATGACAACTACAGCAGCAAAAAAGATATTTCAATCGAAGAGACTCGCAAGCAGGAAGATGCGTTTTTGGCCAAGAGAGACACGTTTTTGGAACGTGGAACCGTGTGGGATCGTGTGGTTGAGCTATTGGAGCTGACCAAGAACACCAATTCGGTGGACACCGCCAATCACAGAGACAAGACCAGGTTCAAAGAGTTGTTGCTTGCTTTAAAGGGCAAAGAGAATGTACCAGGAGCCGCTGGTTATTAGATGTTGTTGTCTTGAACTGACTAGTTATATTAAAGTAGTGTGACGACCCAACTAAGTCTCCCACACTTCAAAAGCCGTAAAAGAGTACTACTCAATTCTGTCCAAACGTAAACGATAATATCAAGCCATAAGCAATTCTTATCAAAAGTGTCCAATCATCACCAGTTTCTTTCGTTTCTTGCCTAATCCTCATCCAATCACACTCGTGGTTCGACCCACCGTGTTTTCAGATAATTCCGAAGTGTGGGCACCCAAAGGGTTACCCTCCCGAATATACCATGCCCTTCGGGTTATCATCACAACTCCACTTTAGAACAGGAAGATACCCCTTTGATGGCCAAAACACCTCTTCTTCTCTTTCCAGAGTGAAATCCCCGTTTTTGCTCGTGAGAAAAAAGTTTTTGGACTGCAATTTGTCGTTAAGTCCAGCATTTTGGTCGCAGCTTGTTTCCAGAGGTTATTGTCTAGCTAGATTTCGCACTAAGGTTTGATCTACTGGTGTGGAGCAGTTCTACTCCCAGTAAGAAAACTCCGTTGAAATTTCGCCGATAGATTGAAAATCTTGGAGGTTACTGTAATCAAGGTGATAAGAAACTTGATTTTTCACGGAAAACTGGGGTCAATACCGAGGATCATACACAACATACGCTTCCATAATGGAACAGGGATTCATGTATCAGTGGCAGTCGGAGCTGTCGTTTGACGACAGACGCAAATTTGTTGCAATGATCTGTCGTACCCTCTCGGAGGTCCAGGGGGCCGGTTTTTCAGCTCCAGTTGCAAAACAGGAGGCGATTGCCTTCGAGAAACATGCCTACGATGCTTCTTCCTCTAAAAGAGAGTATATAGATTTTCTGAAGCAGAAGTTGATGTCTATCAGACACAACACTGACAATTCTGGCGCAATGCATAATATGAATGGTGTTCAGATGAACATGCCTCAATTTGTGGGGAACTCCAACACCAATAATGCCAATATGATGAGCCAAAACGATGTTCAGGGCATCGACCAACGTGAGTTTCTGTTGAAACAAGCCCAAATGCGCAATAACCAGGGCGGAATGATACAAAATCCACAAATGGGCCAGATGTCCCAACAGCAACAACCTCATCAGCAGAATATCCCTCAGCAGCAACAACAGAACATCCCTCAACAGCATATACCCCAGCAACAGCAACAGCGAAACCCTCAGCTTGCAGCTGTACCCGGAACTGTGAATGTTAAAAACTTACCAATTCCCGAGGCTTTGCTCAAGAGAATCCAAGGCCTCCCTCCAGGAGTCAATACGTGGCCCCAGATCATGGCTTTAATCCAAAGACGCCAGTTCTCGCCTCAGACAATCCAGGTGATCAAACAGGTACATGCCCTACACACCCAATTGGTGGCATCGAAAAGCCAACAGGAGTCGACAATGATGAGTATTGCGAATAACGCAGACACTTCATCTGCTCCTACTGCCAATTTGAATGCGCAAGTTTCAGGCGTTCCAAATCCACAACAGGTGTTGAACCAGGCTAATGCTCAACAGATGATGCAGAGGCAACAAATGATGCAAGCCAACAACCAAAAGAGAATGGTTCAGCAACATCCTCAACAGTCCCAGCCTGTGGGGCAGAGAATGATGAACAATCAACACGTTCCTGTTCAACAGCAAATGAAGCAAGCACCTCAGCATGTTCCTATGCAACAACCTCAGCAGGATATGAATGGTCTGAATATTTCTCCCACGATGAGGCAGGTTCCGCCACAACAATCGCAGCAACAGGCTGGTCCAAACCAGGATGCCCCTATGAATGAACAGCTGATTGCAGAGCTGAAGCAACAGGCGATGCAGGTTTTGCAAACGTTGAAGGCAAACAACAAGGTTCCTCCAAACCTGACTCCTCAACAGCAACAGCAGTTTATCAAGAAGTTCATCTATTTCCAGTATAACCAACGGAAGCAGCAGCATCAGCAGATGGGTGCCGAAGGTATTACTGCCAACCAACAGCAGATGAACTCTCAGCCCAGAAGCAGAGGGTTCAGTGGTAATGCAAATATAATGGCTCCAGGAATGGGAGATGGTTTCCAGTCTATGGCTGGTATGAATGTCAAACAACCATTGGGGATGGGTGGTCTGCCTCAGCAGCCGCAACAGCCTCAGCAACCTCAGCAGAGATGGAATAACACCAATCCAAATGCTGGAATCCAGCAGCAACAGCAGCAACAGCAGCAACAGCAGCAAAAGCCTCAGCAGTTCAATGGCCAATTTCTCAACATGGGAGGTCAGATGCAGCAGTCCCCAGTCTTGCCTCAGCAGCAGTTGCCTACTACTCAAAATTCGCGTGCCAACTCTAGGGGAAACGTTCTTGGTCAGCAGCATATGTTACAGCAGCAGCAACAACAGGCACACCAGCAGGTTCCTATTTCTTCGGGTATGAACCATTCTGGCCCGGCCCACCAAAACCTGCTTCCCGGTATCGTTGCTACCGAAGACGATTGGAGGCAGTTGAGGGCCATATATGACGAAGTACATGGATTGCCAATAAACCTGAAGAATGTCACAAATGAACTGAACCAGGATCAGAAACAACAGGTTTTCCAGCATGCGAGGAATGCGGCTCAGCTGGCTTCGCTCACTGACAATTTGATTCCGAACTTCTACTTTGCAACCAAAAACGCAGAAGGAACCAAGCGGTTGATTCACATGAAGTTTATGATTAAGCAGATTATCGAGGGCTTGAAGAGAAGCGAGTATGTGGCTACTCCAGATCTGATTCAAAAGATAATGAGCCAGATTCAGAGGTACCTTGGATATGTTCGCGAACAGCAGAAGATATTTGCCCAACACATGAACTTGAACAAAGCCCCAATGGCACAGCAGCAGTCTGCCAAGCCGGTGAGTCAGATTCAGGTGCAGCAGAACTTCATGCAGCAGCAAAACATGGCTGCGAACAGGAACGTCGGGGTGTCTCAGCAACAACAGCGTGTTCAGCAACACCAGCAACCGCCCCATCAGCAGATGGGAATGGGTATGGGTATGGGTATGCCTCAAGGTCCAAATGACAGAGGGCAGCCCTCTGTTTTTGATGCTGCTGGTTCCGGGCTGATGGCAGTTGATCCTACTTTCCAGCAGATTCCCTCCCAGGGTTTAGTTGATGCTTCTATGATCGCCATGGATATCCCCACCCAGAAATCTGATGTTTCTGATAGTGCGATGGTCCATCCAGCGCAGAAAAAGAATGTTCCAGGAGCCAGGCGTAAGTCCAAAGCTCCTGCCCCTCGAAAGAAGGGAGATACGCCTACAAGTGCGATTTCAGCCACTCCGGGCACTGCAAAGACCGCTACTCCAGGTAGTTTGGCTGAACAACAGTCCGGAATCTCTGCACCGCAGTCAACTGCGATGGCGCCCGAGTTCCAGATCGCGATCAAAGAAAACGCTGAGGCTCTGGCGAAGGAAGAGGCCGAGAGATCTGCTCTTGATGCTGGCCGCATGCGCCGGCGCGAACTGGCAAATTTCGACCCATCCCTCTATTTCTTAGCTACACTGGCGTATTCATTTGAACTGCGTGAAGAAGAGAACAAGATCATTGAGTCTGCCTCAGAAAACAAAGATGCAAGGGCTGCCAGCTCTAGTGCAGCTATATTGAAAGATGCTAAACAGCCAGCTTCATCCCCGTTGCAACGTGGACTGACTCCTTCTGCGGTCTTACAAACTCCGCTCCCATTCAGTGTAAAGACCCCAAGCTCTGCTGCCAGAAACGGCGCGGGGCTGTCTCCTGGCACTTTGGTGGCCAACGGAACCAAGCTTGGTAGTGGGGTGTCGTGGACAGGTAAGGTAAAGCCGAGATTAATCCGGGCCGTTATGGCGGAGGTTCCAGCTGTGAAGTCGCTGGCGATTGGGCTATTTATGCCCACTCCTCCTGATGAGCTGAGAGTGAAACGTGAAGCAGACGATGATCTCCATGAGGGTCCTAAGAAGCCCAAACAGGAGACTGGCATGGGCTCTTGGATCGTGGGAGCAGGTTTTTAGAGAAAAGAAAAGCGGTGTGTGTGTATATGAATTTTTGTTCTATGTGAATATCTAATTAAATTGTGTGTGTGTTTGTGCCTATTCTAAATTTACTGCAGAGGAAAATTGGTAAAATCTTGAAATTTGTAGCTTTTCTGAAAAGAAAGCCATCAATGATGTGCGCGCTACTGTTAGGTTTACCAGTGGTAATATTAGCATATTCAGAGATAAAATCTTCGAGAAATAGTCTTAACGGATGTTTTTCCACCTATGTTAGCTTCATCCTTGCAAAGATATGCTTTGGCACATGCATTTGAGCCGCACGAAATTTTTCACATAAATTGGATTGATTAGGACACGATAAAGAAATCAATTTTTTTTCTTCATCTGGACTAGTAAAGATACGGTTTCGCTCACAATAGGAACAAACATCGAATTAATGTCGAATATCCAGACGTCAAAGTTTGTCAAGAGCTTGGCCTCCAACCGTGAGTGTTGCTTTCCTTAAAGAAATAACAAACGGATAACTAACCCATAGCAGACCGCAAGGAAAGAGAGAAGGCTCTCGAATCGCTTAAGCTGTTCATCTCCAAGTCGAACAGGCTTTCGGATCTGGAGTATCAAAAACTATGGAAGGGGCTTTTCTACACAATGTGGTTCAGTGACAAGCCTAGGCCCCAACAGAGGCTTGCGAGAGACCTGGGCGAGCTGTTCCTCCTGTTCGAAGACCCTGCCAAGTTTGCGAAGTTCACAGCCGCCTTTTGGCACGTAATCTGCAGAGAATGGGTAGATATTGACCAGTGGAGAATTGACAAGTTCTACATGCTTGTGAGACAGGTTTTGCGGAACTGTTTGGTGAAGGCTGGCGATTCCGCATTTTGCGCCGCATTGGTGGAGGTTCTGAAGGAGGGACCTTTAAAGGAGGATGATCGTGTTCCAAAGGCAATCCCATACCATCTGTGTGATATCTACCTTGATGAGCTTGAGAGTGCCATTTTTCCTGATCCAGAGGAAGAGGAAGAGAGGAGCGCACTCCTCGAGGGTTGGGATGTCAAAGCCTTGTTGGACCCTTTTGTGGAGCTCAAGGAGAAGAGTAAACTCAAGACATTGCGTGAGATGATTGCCACAACAGTACTGTCGGATTCAAGACTGGTGGAATGGGGGGTTGTTGAGGCTGAGCCTGAAGAGCAGGAAGAGGAAGAGGGCGAGAGCGACGACGAGAGCGACGACGAGTGGGCGGGATTTGCATAAATACTCATGAGGCTTTCCCCGAGAATTGTATATTTAGAACAAGTGAAGCATAGGTGAAATATTCAGGTGCCCAGTCAATGGTGCTCAGAGGCCTGCTAGGGATCAGCAATTCCAGTGTAATTTCCGAAAGAATTGGACTTCTCCATAAACTGGGTGACTCTACTACGACTTATTACACTTTTACCATTCGTACTTCCTAAAAAGTCACGCCTGAGACGCTGATATGTCAGCCTAAAAGCCTTGACTTTGACTGGGTCAGCCAGGCGATCGCGTGCGGCGGAAAAAATTCACCTCAAAAGTCACGTGATAAAATGTTTCACGTCCAACGGCTTGTACGCGTTGGGAGGCAGAAATGGCCAAAGAAGACTCTGGAAAGTGCAGTCCAGCAATGACCAACAAAGCCTCGATCGCATATGTGCACTAATTCGTAAGCTTGTTCCGAAATCCTCGGACTTGTATCCCAAAAACCCAGCGATCTTATCAATTTCTCTTTCCAGGACTCCTCCAGGGGTGCGCGTGTGCCAGCAAAAGTGCCAACAGCCCAACAAAGACGAGACCCTCTGCGTGGTCGAAACGGGTCTTGGTGGCGCACGACATCGTTGAGCGCATCCAACAACCAAAAAAAATGGGCCTACAACGGTGTTCTTCCCACAGGGTGATAAAGAAAAGAAGCTCAACTGTTGGCTAATTTCGACTTTCAACACGTTTGCTGGGTATAAGAGACGCGCAATCCGCCTAATTTGTCAACGTACATCTCTTGTTCCTAAAAAACGCAGGGTTTTTCTCTAAAGGCACAACCATACTCAATAGGTCTTTCCCTCCCATTGAGCTATTCGCGTACCACAACAAGAGATTCCTTTTGAAGCTGAAAAAGACACTAGTTTTGCAGAGCACATCCAAATGACCACACTCTCTTCCGTGAATCGGCCATTGGTGCTGAACCATGGCTCGATCGAGTCTACTGTTCTGATCCCCTCTTCCGCATATCTTTTCTACCAAGAACTGACCACAGGCTTCTCTAAGAGCTTGCCTGAAGTCACCGAAGGATTTGCCAACGATGATGAGCCTTCCTCAAAAGCGGAGCTCTTGCTCAAGTTTTT
Organism: Kuraishia capsulata CBS 1993; assembly: GCF_000576695.1. Classification (NCBI taxonomy): domain Eukaryota; kingdom Fungi; phylum Ascomycota; class Pichiomycetes; order Pichiales; family Pichiaceae; genus Kuraishia; species Kuraishia capsulata. The sequence goes on from NW_019172950.1 coordinate 334,018, forward strand.
GGGCTACATTGTGACCTCTTCTTCTGCTGTGGAAGCTGAGAAGCGTGAGGCCGCTGCCTTGGTGCTTGAAGAATTTGAGACGAGGTTTCTCCAAGGCCAGGATATCCACGCGTTTGCCGCATCCGCCCTTGAGAACGACGACTCGCCAACCACCTCTTTCAAAGTCAAGAACAATCTCATCAGAAACTACTACTCGGGCAAAGTGTTTCTGAAGGCCACGTTCGAGTCTGAGAAGCCAAAGGCGGCGCTCTTCAAGGCTGCTGCTGCCGACGAGGCCCGTATCTTTGCGATCTTTGGTGGTCAAGGTAATACCGACGACTACTTCGAGGAGCTTAGAGACATATACCACACATACAACGGCTTGATCTCGGATTTTCTCCACAAGGTTCAGGCCAAGCTCCAGGGTCTGATTAGATCTACTCCTGATACCGATAGAATTTACTCGCAGGGAATGGATCTCATCAACTGGTTAGAGAACGAGGACTTGACTCCTGATGCTGACCATCTTTTGTCGATCCCAATCTCGTGTCCTTTGATCTGTGTGATCCAATTGTGTCACTACATAATCACCGCAAAGGCGCTTAGTCTGACACCTGGCCAGATTCGTGACTTGATGAAGGGTGCTACTGGACATTCTCAGGGTTTGGTCACTGCTGTTGTGGTTGCTTCCTCTGGTTCGTGGGCTGAGTTTGAGGTGAACGCTTTGAAGGCAGTTGAGTTTTTGTTCTTCATTGGTGTCAGATGTCTTCAGACTTACCCAAACACCTCGCTCTCCCCAAGCATTGTTCAGGACTCTATCGACAACGCCGAGGGAAAGCCTTCTCCAATGCTCTCAGTCAGAGACTTGTCCTACGACCAGGTGACCAAATTTGTTAATGAAACAAACCAGCATCTTCCTCTGGAGAAGCACATCGACATCTCTCTGGTCAACGGTGCCAGGAATTTGGTGCTTACCGGTCCTCCCCTTTCCCTCTACGGTTTGAATTTGAACCTGAGAAAGGCGAAGGCCCCATCCGGATTGGACCAGTCGCGTATCCCATACTCAGAGAGAAAGCTCAAGTTTTCCTCGAGATTCTTGCCTATCCTGTCACCTTTCCACTCTCATTTGCTCAAGAGCGCTACTGGTAGAATCATTGATGATCTTGCCAACTCGAACCTCGAGTTCCCTACAGCCGATATCAAGATTCCTGTTTTCGACACATTTGATGGTTCTGATCTGAGAGAATACTCTGGATCCGTTGCCTCTAGAATGGTCGAGTCGATCACCCACCTCAGAGTTAACTGGGAGACGGCCACTAGCTTCAAGGCCACTCACATCCTTGATTTTGGTCCAGGAGGCTCTTCTGGTCTCGGTGTTTTGACTCACAGAAACAAGGACGGTACTGGTGTTAGAGTCGTTGTTGCCGGCACTTTGGACAACACTGATGGTGAGTTTGGATACAAGCAGGAGCTTTTTGATATCTCCCCAGACTCAGTTCAATACGCCCCCAACTGGCTCAAGGAGTTCCAGCCAAAGTTGATAAAGACTGAGGCAGGCAAGGTGTTTGTTGACACCAAGTTCTCGAGACTTTTGGGTAAGGCCCCATTGATGGTGCCAGGTATGACCCCAACCACTGTCCACCCAGACTTTGTTGCTGCAACCATTAATGCTGGTTACCACATTGAACTCGCTGGTGGTGGATACTTCAACCCAGTCCAGATGGAGACTGCCCTCAAGAGAGTTGCCGACCAGGTCAAGCCAGGTTCCGGAATTGGTGTCAATCTCATCTACGTCAGTCCAAGAATGCTCCAGTGGGGTATCCCTCTGATAAAGGACCTTAGAGATCGCGGGTTTCCTCTGCAGTCTTTGACTATTGGTGCTGGTGTTCCATCTCTCGAGGTTGCCACCGAGTATATCGAGACTCTTGGAATCTCCCACCTGGGCTTGAAGCCAGGTTCGGTTGATGCCATCAACCAGTGTATTACCATCGCGAAGGCCCACCCAACCTTCCCTGTCGTGGTCCAATGGACCGGTGGTAGAGGTGGTGGTCACCATTCCTTTGAAGACTTCCACCAACCAATTCTTCAGATGTACTCCAAGATCAGACGTTGTTCCAACATCATCCTGGTTGCCGGTTCCGGGTTTGGTTCTGCTGATGACACTTTCCCTTACTTGTCAGGTGAATGGTCACTGAAGTTCAACTACCCAGAAATGCCATTTGACGGTGTTTTGTTCGGTTCTAGAGTGATGACTGCCAAGGAGGCTAAGACATCTCCAGATGCTAAGAAGGCCATTGCTGCCTGCTCTGGTGTTGACGACTCTCAGTGGGAGTCCTCTTACAAAAAGCCAACCGGTGGTATCGTGACTGTAAGGTCCGAGATGGGCGAGCCAATCCACAAGATTGCTACTAGAGGTGTGATGTTCTGGAAGGAGATGGACGACACCATCTTCAACTTGCCAAAGGCCAAGCTCAAGGATGCCTTGGAGAAGAAGAGAGACCACATCATTGCTAAGTTGAATGCTGACTTCCAGAAGCCATGGTTCGGTAAGAACGCTGACGGTGTTTGTGATATCCAAGACATGACATACAAAGAGGTTGCCGAGAGAATGGTGGAGCTCATGTATGTCAGAAAATCGTCGAGATGGATTGACGTCTCTCTCCGTAACTTCACGGGCAACTACCTGAGAAGAGTCGAAGAGAGATTTTCCAAAAAGGCAGGTCCATCCGTCATCCAGTCTTTCTCTGCCTTGGATGCTCCTGATGCTGCTTTGGAAACTGTCTTCAAGGCTTACCCAGCTGCAACTACTCAACTCATCAACGAGCAAGATTGCGACTTCTTTTTGTCCTCATGCCAGTCTCCATCTCAGAAACCCGTTCCTTTCGTTCCAATTTTGGATGAGAGATTTGAATTCTTTTTCAAGAAGGACTCTCTGTGGCAGTCTGAGGATCTCGAAGCTGTCGTTGATGGCGATGTCCAGAGAACTTGTATCCTTCATGGTCCTGTTGCTGCCAAATTCACCAACGTGACTGAAGAGCCAATTGCCGAAATTTTGGATTCAATCCACGAAGGCCACATTGCCAAGCTTCTTGCATCTAATTACTCTGGTGATGCTTCTGCCATCCCAGTTGTCCAATACTTTGGTAAGAGTCTCAATGTTGAGGCTCCAACTGCTGTTGCTGGCTGCTCTATTGAAGGTGACACCTACACCGTCACATGCCCATTCATCAAGCCAGAGGCCTGGTACAGCTTGCTTGCCGGCGATAAACTGTCTTGGAGACATGCTTTCCTGACTGCTGAGAGACTTGTCCAAGGTTACAACCATGTTGCCAACCCAGCTAAGGCTGTCCTTAAGCCTTTCAAGGGTCTGACTGTCAAGATCTCTAACGACGTAATCACCGCCTACGATAAGATCCACGGTAAGCTCAGTGAGGTTGCCGTGATTTCTCACTCTGGCTCCACCATCAAGATGGAGTTGATTGAGCACAGAACCCAGGATGGTAAGGCCGTTGGCCTTCCATTGCTGTACACTTACGAGCCATCTGATGGATTTGCTCCAATCATTGAAGTCATGGAAGGCCGTAACGAGCGTATCAAGCAGTTCTACTGGAAGCTATGGTTTGGATCATCATCACCTGTTGATCTCGACTTCAATGTTCACGAGCCAATCGACGGAGGATCTGTTACTATCACTAGCCAGGCCATTGCCGAGTTGACTCACGCCGTTGGAAACTCTTGCGAAGACTTTGTCCCAAGAGAAGGTGGCGAGCAATTGGCTCCTATGGATTTTGCTATCATCATTGGTTGGAAGGCTATCATGAAGTCTATCTTCCCAAAGACAGTTGATGGTGATATCCTGAGATTGGTCCATTTGTCGAACTCTTATAAGATGTTCCCAAATGCTGCTCCTCTTAAGAAGGGTGACGTTGTGTCCACTACCTCGGAAGTATCTTCTGTGGTCAACGCCGAGAACGGTAAGACCGTTGAGGTTGTTGGTACTTTGTTCAGAGACGGCGAGAAGGTAATGGAGGTGGCTTCTCAGTTCTTTTACCGTGGAAAGTATCTGGACTTTGAGAACACCTTCCAAAACAAGCCAGAGGACCCAGTCCAGATCTCGTTGGCCACTTCGAAGGATGTTGCTGTTCTGAGATCAAAGGAATGGTTCCACTTGGATTCTGACATTGATCTTTTGAACAAGGTTTTGACTTTCCGCTGCCAGACTTCTGTCACTTACAGAAGCGAGAAGGTGTTTTCGTCTGTCAAGACCACTGGTCAAGTCTTCTTGGAGCTACCATCTAAGGAGATCAAGCAAATCGCTGAGGTCTTGTATGAGTCTGGTACGTCTCACGGTAACCCAGTCACTGATTACCTTGCTCGTAACGGTTCTACCATCGAGCAACCAATCATGTTTGAGAACCCAATCCCATTGTCTGGTGAATTGCTCTCCAAGGCTCCGGGAACTAACGAGACTTATGCTGCTGTTTCTGGTGACTACAACCCAATCCACGTTTCCAGAATCTTTGCCTCTTACGCGAACTTGCCCGGAACTATTACCCACGGTATGTACTCTTCTGCTGCTGTCAGATCTCTGGTTGAGATGTGGGCTGCTTCCAACGTTGCTTCCAGAGTGAGAGCTTTCAAGGCCAACTTTGTCGGCATGGTCTTGCCAAACGACCAATTGTCCACCAAACTGGAGCACGTTGGTATGATCAACGGTCGTAAGATCGTGAAGATTGAATCCAAGAAGGTCGAGTCTGGCGAGACCGTCTTGCTTGGTGAGGCCGAAATCGACCAACCCGTCTCTACTTTCGTGTTTACCGGTCAAGGTTCTCAAGAGCAGGGTATGGGTATGGATTTGTACGGAAGTTCCGAAGTTGCCCGCTCTGTTTGGGATAGAGCTGACCGTCATTTCGTTGAAAACTATGGTTTCTCCATCCTGAACATTGTGAAGAACAACCCTAACGAGCTGACTATTCACTTTGGTGGATCCAAGGGCCGTGCTATCCGCGAGAACTACAAGAGCATGATGTTTGAAACCATCAACGAAGACGGTTCTTTGAAGTCTGAGAAGATTTTCAAGGAGATCACCGAGACCACCAACTCCTACACTTTCCGCTCTCCAACTGGTTTGCTGTCTGCTACTCAATTCACACAACCAGCCTTGACTCTTATGGAGAAGGCCTCGTTTGAGGACATGAAGAGCAAGGGATTGGTTCCTTCGGAATCCATGTTTGCGGGTCACTCGCTTGGTGAGTATTCTGCTCTTGCCTCTCTGGGTGATGTTATGCCAATTGAATCGCTGGTGGATGTCGTTTTCTACCGTGGTATGACAATGCAAGTTGCTGTGCCAAGAGATGAGCTCGGAAGATCTAACTACGGTATGATTGCTGTCAACCCATCCAGAATTTCGGCCACTTTCAACGATGCTGCTCTGAGATTTGTTGTTGAGCACGTTTCCAAGCAGACCAAATGGTTGTTGGAAATTGTCAACTACAACGTTGAGAACACTCAATACGTTGCTGCCGGTGACTTGAGAGCCTTGGACACCCTCAGCAATGTGCTCAATGTGTTCAAGCTCCAAAAGATTGACATTGTCAAGCTTCAAGAGATGATGCCTTTGGAGAAGGTTGCTGAGCACTTGACCGAGATTGTGGAGGAGGTTTCCAAGAAGTCCATCGCCAAACCCCAGCCAATTGACTTGGAGAGAGGTTTCGCATGTATTCCACTCAAGGGAATCTCCGTTCCATTCCACTCTTCTTACCTGAGATCTGGTGTGAAGCCATTCCAGAGATTTATGAACAAGAAGATTCCAAAGTCTGCCGTTAAGCCAGCGAACCTAATTGGCAAGTACATTCCAAACTTGACGGCTAAGCCATTCGAGATCACAAAAGAGTACTTCGAGGAGGTCTACCAATTGACAGGCTCGGAAAAGATCAAAGCTGTTCTAGACAACTGGGACCACTACGAATCCTCCTAGAGGGAAAAATTAAGAGGGTTCAAAGTGTTTTCATTAGTTTGTATCAGTTTTGCATTGTTTCAGCTGTGTTGTATATAACAGTGTTTTGATAATTTTATTTTGCTAAAGATTTGCGTAGTTCTCGAAACAGTTAATGCAGCTATGGCCATGCTTATGTAGCCATGGATACTTTGATATTCATGAAATAGTGCAAATTAGAATATATAAAGAACTCTATCTTATCACATGAACCGCAAGACAACTAAAGGAATCTTTCCACTCGCCTGAAATGTCGCTTCCTCCAAGTATCTCTGCAATGTCACAGCTATCAAAGTAGCATTCGTCCAAGTGGTAGTCGACATTTGTGTCAACCACCTTGAGCTTGTTCCTCCGATTCTTTCTGACTTTTTTCTTGCTTGCTACCATCTCGAAGCCATCATCAGTAGATGGCTGCTCAGACCTAATCTGTGAAGTCAAATAGCCAATCCGTGCCACATTTGGGTGTTTTTCATAGAGGTCCTGCGAGGTCCACCTGCCTATGTACCGTCTCAGGTCGTTGGTTATCATCACCACTATTTTCTCCGATGTGATTATTTCTTCCAGAAGCTCAACAGGAGCATGTGGCATGTAATACAGTATATCTTCTTCTTTGCTGACTTTTTGGGTGATTTTATCCTCTATTTTGAACCCCAGTTCTTCAAACAGTAAGACGTCTATGTCGTTAAAGGCCGGGTCGTATACCGACACTTGTCGTATCTTGAGCTCGTCCAAAATCAACACCAAAAAGGCCAGCTGATAGAGAGCATTGAACTCATTTGAAGGAGATCCCAGCGCAAGGCATCGCACCGAGACAATATCTATGTTTGCCAACTTGTTTCGTATCACCTCCAATGCATCTGCATAGGTCTTTGTCTTTGCGAAGGCGTCTCGCCGTTTGCCCAGCATTTCGCGCGTACGTTTTAATTTCTCCACTCTCGCTTCCGGCGACTCGACATCAAGTTTCGCGCCCATTTTATTCAACTTGCGGCCTAAACCATACCGAAACAATCACATACTTTAGCTGTTTCCAAGCTGAGGCTGTACTTTTCACCCCCGGTTCCCACCCTCGATGACCACCCCGGAAAGCATTACCGACGGTCTCCGGTGGGAAAGTTTTTTTTCCCTTGCAGTTGAGCGGGCCTCTCCTTGTACTGTTCGTTCTTAGGGCAATCAAACACTCTCAGGTTAGATCAGATACCATTGGTCAGCATCTTGATCCAGTGGTAAACACTTAGCACTCATCAAAAGTCGACCACCTCCTCGTGTGTGGACCTTTGGGAAGTTTTGAGACACACTAGCTTCTTTGGTTGCTTCAGGCTTGAAATTGAAGTTCCTTGAACGGTTTTCGCGATGAGGAAGTGCAAAGTCTTTGTTGGAAACTCACATCCCGAGTTGGGGAAGCTTGTGTGTGATAGGCTGGGAATTGAACCAGCTCCCAGCACGTTGAAGAAGTTCGCCAATGGTGAGACCTCGGTACAGATTGGTGTATCTGTTAGAGACGAGGACGTCTACATCATCCAAAGTGGGTCTCCTCAGACGAATGACCATATCATGGAGCTCTTGATTTTGATTTCTGCGTGTAAGGGTGGTTCCGCTGCCAAGATTACTGCTGTTATTCCCCAGTTCCCATACTCCAAGCAGTCCAAGATGAAGAAGCACAGAGGAGCTATCACGGCTAGAATGTTGGCGAATTTGCTTGTCATGGCTGGTGCGGACCATGTGGTTTCTATGGATTTGCATGCTTCGCAGATGCAGGGTTTTTTCACCAAGCCAGTGGACAATCTCTACGGAGGCCCCACGTTGGCCAATTGGATCAAGCATTATGTTCCAGACTACTCGGAGGCCGTGGTGGTTTCAAAGAACCCCGGTGGAACCAAGAGGGTGACTTCTTTGGCTGACTCGCTCAAGATCAACTTTGCCATGTTTCACACCGACAGGAGGAGAAATAAGGACGCCTACAAGATCAAGGGAAAGAAGAAGACCTTGACTACCACCAAGAAAAACGAGGACGGTGAGGAAGAGGAGGATATCATAGTAAGCAATGGAATGCAGACAGCGAGAATTGTCAAAGGTCACGTTGTCGATGATGCGTATCCTGAACAAAAGCCCAAGACCCTGGCCAATGGCGACGAGCCAGTAGACAGGTACGCGTTGGGTGGCTCCTACGATGCAGACAACTCAGACGATGAAGACGAACCTCAGTATAATGCAGAGGAAAAGCTGATCACACTCGTTGGTAATGTGCAGAATAGACCTGCCATAATCGTTGATGACATGATCGACAAACATGCTTCTTTCATTGCTGCTGCCGAACATCTGAGACTCAACTGTGGTGCTAAAGAGTGCTACATTGTTGCGACTCATGGTATATTCAGCGATAACTGTCTGGAGACTTTGAATGACTGCAAGTACATTGACAAAATCATCGTCACCAACACCTACCCCATAGACGAGGCCAGGCGTGCGAGGTGCGAGAAGCTGGTGATCATCGACGTTTCTCCTATCTTTGCTGAGTGCATTAGAAGAGACCATTTCGGCGAGAGTATATCGGTTCTGTTTGACTCTCTCTCCGTCATCGCATAGTCTGCTTCACCGCAACACCAACTCCGAAATTCCAAAACCTAGAGGAGACCTCTAGCGAGATCCAGGGAGGCCTTTACGATTTTTCAGTTACCGAATCTTATCTGTTTTCGCTCGCCGCTCAATGCGGCCGTAGTGTTCTTTTTTTTTTGCGCTTTTGAACCAATGATGCAGCCACTTTGGGCTGCAGGACCAGCTTTTTCCCACGAAGTTGTGTACTAACGGAGCATTGGGATATCAACCTAAACCGGAGCCATGCTATATCCAATACTCTTCACGGAGTATTGGGCCTATCAGCTCCAAATCAGCTTTTCAGATGCTTTACTTTTCAGTTAAACTGATTGAAAAGTGACGAAAAAAGCTGATGACATAATCAATAATTAGCCGAAGCACTACATATTGACACCCTTCCCGTTTGGGGCCCCTTCGAATCATTCCATCACGACTTTTTTGCACTCTTCTTCTGTAGCTTGTTGCAGGTTTTTTCTACATCAATATATTACACCGGACACATGAACGCGTACAAAAGGGTAAATGCCTCCAGTTTTGGCACGGAGACACAGGTCGATGAGACCACTGCTGCGTTGCAGAGTTTGGGTATGCGGATAAGGAAGTCTGTTGCAGATGGTTATATGGTTCCTCAGAACGGTCAGAATGCTTTCAACGATTACAACAGTCGTAATGGCGGTGTGGTCGCCCCAAATATCCAGAGAGTTCCTCTCCCAGAGAGATTTGCAAACAACCCACCATCATTGACATACAACGGATCCACGGCTTCGTCGCTGGCCGGATGGGAAAACGAACTAGAAAGACCTGTTATACATCAGATGTCCGCCTCTGGAACCTCTCCAATCAAACGTGGCCGCGAAGACGACTCTGGCGAGTCGGAATACGTCAATGTTCACCACCAGAAGAACCTTTCGGACTACGTTGGCCGCTACGGACAGCTGTCTTTCAACGAGGACTTTTAAATGATGATCACCAGGGTGCCCAGATGGTCCCCCAATGGTGCCCAGATGGTCTATACGACCGCAAACAATGATGTCTCACGTTTCTTCTCCTGATATTTGTTCTTTTCTATCTAATTATATACGGGGATGTCCTCATCCCCACGCTGGGTCAACGGAATACGCGTACTTTCTTTTGATTGTGGTTTCTAGATCCCGTAGGTTCAATCTAGCTACATCAAAGTCCATTATTTATGCCACTTGAATCCAAAATTCCGACTTTTTTTGGAATATTTCACAAACACCTGACTCCACACACTCAAGCCTCGTGGAGTCGTGCCGCACTGATCTTTCAGCCCTGCCTAAAATTCAGTCGATCGCCAGCCTTTAAAAAAAACCGCCAGTATGGACTCTGTTTGCCAAAATCACATCTGCATCAATGGGAGCGGCCGATTCCAAGCTCCGGTTCAAGAACCACGTGTTCCGACTCTCGGATTCCACCACGGAAATTCCGCCCAATAGCGAATATTGGGATACGGTAAGTAGCCAGAGACGGTCCTAGACCTGCTTCTATAGAGATGACCCCCATGGAGTATCACATGGAAACAGCAGATAATAGGTACTAACACATGCTCCAGTTTTGGCGTGAACCGCAATCGGCAAATGATATATTCAATTTGCTTACTCCCTCTGATATAAGGACCATTCGCGATGCAAATAAACAGCAGTTCTTGCGACTGCTCAAGGTCATCAGCGACCGACTGCTGTTCCTTACGGGACAGCGAAATGTTCCAGCGCGCAGTTTCCAGAAACAACACCAACTCAATTGTATACGACTTTTGACGAAGCTCGTGCCGTTTTTATACGAAGACCACACATTGGCCGAAGACGAGAGAACGTTGTTCTGGACCCAAGCCAAAGCCTCCTCCTCCTCACCCCAGGCTGAAGCCGAGGCCGATTCGGATGACACTCCATTGGGAGCTAGACTGGTGTTTGCATGTGTGGACTTGCTATTCACTGCGAATTTTACGGTTCCGAAAGCCCGGGTTGAATTGGCGAATACCGTGGATCTTTCTATCTGGGAACCCGGTATCGGCTTGAGTGGAAAGTTTCAACAGCCGAGGGTTGAGATCGATAGTAATAGACTCGAAGTTTTGAGGCTACTTCTGGTTCTTTGTTCACAATGTCTCTACGAAACGCCTCCTCAACTTATCTCAAATGGCTCGCGCTTCTTAACAGTTATGACGACTTCGTTGCCGCGATTGAAGACCCTCACCTTGATATGCTCGCTGCTCAATCTCGCTTGCAGGACAATGGGAGCTCCCGGTGACCAGACCGGATTGGACAGCACAAACCCGTCTTTTGTGCATTTGAGAGTCTTGATGGCTTCCCATGCTATCCAGCTGCTTACGTTGATGATCGTTTATCCACTTCCCAAGACTGATGTCTCCTTCCTGAAGGAGACTGGAATTTTCACTGAGACACCTCTCAATCTTACGAGGCATTTCTGTGGAAAACTCCACAAAGAGAACGAACTGGAATTTTTAAGAACAGGTCTTTTGGCTCCGCTACGTGCTCCTCTTATCAGTGCATCTGATACCAACAATGCCAACGTGATTAGCTCTTTTGTCAGTGGGGCTTTCAGTGCAAACGAACCGTCAGTTTGGTGTATCGAGAGCATAATGCTTGTATGGGAATTCTACCAGCTGAACAGAAGATTCCGATCCTACATTGCCACGAATTTCGGTAACTCTCTGATGGTCTCGTTGCTTTATTATGTTCATTCCTACAGAAAACAGGAAGCCTACCGGAACGTTGTGCGGATTTGCTCCTACTTCTTCCTCTATCTCTCGGCAGATCCTCTTATTTGCAATTCCGTTCTGGCTTCTTTCCCATCCGAAGAATACGCTATTCTTCCACAGACATTCAAGCTTTCGGTTGCTCCTCTTACGTACCGAGACTTTCTCGTTTCCCACTCCTGTGCGATGCTGCTGGACTTGTCCACTTCTGTGTTGAGACCTACTCTGGTTGAGTGGATATACAATCTTCTGCCTCTGGGAAATCAGCCTGGCAGAGATGTTGTTCCCACGATGAACAGACGAGCGTCTCGCGATATCACTAACGGTGCTTCTCTTGGGTCTTCTTCGACGTCTCCTTCATTGAGTGCTCCAGTCAACATAGTGGCTCAACAGAGGATTGGCTCGGGAATATCGTACCCAACAGCCACCTTGTTAACGCAGTTGATTCTTCGGTTCTCTGCTATTGGTTTCCTCCAAGAAAATGCCATAAATCCGGACCTTTTGGCATTATTGGTGAGGGCAATCTGCCATGCTCTTTGCAGGTTCTCCAAAAATTTCAGTGCGCTAATCTTCATCATCTGCAGAGACAAAAAGGTTTATACCGACGTTTTGAATATCATCAACCGTCTCGATGCTATCCAGAAAGAATCGGCCAAAAACTCGCCAATAGTGAACCCTGAAGACTCAGACATAGATGATCATTTCTCACTCTCAGATAGGAGCTCTATTGCTCTTGATTCGCAGGAAGGCTCGCAGAACATGGCAGATGAAGATGAATCGTTCATGAGACCAAGACCACCTGTTGGAATGTCTGCCAAAGCAAAGGGAAAACTTGTTGCAGGAGCTCCTCTTCATGCCAAATGGGCTGGGTCCAAAGCCATGGCAATTATCCTAGAGTTCATTCAAGTCACCACAAAAAATGTGCCAGAGTTCTCCAACGACTCGCCTACCGATACGGCAACTTTGATCTCGAAAATCGAGGACTTGGACTACTCCAATCTCATCATTTCCAACATACACAGAGGCGAGTTCCTGCCTTCTAAAACAGGCTTTGAGCCTTTGAAATTCACCTGGTCCAACATGTCGTTGGGATGGTATTGCAGTATTCTGTGGGGATGCATATTCGTCAATTACGATGTGAATAGACGGAAAAGGTATAGTGTCTCTGGTTCAATATCGGTGTTCAAGAAGGCTGCCATTGACTGGGGGTTTTCCAAATGGAGCAACTCAGAGGCTGCGCTCACAGAAATAGCAGAGAACGCAATGAGCGACGTTGGCACTTGGCATGGAACACACGTGAAAGTGTTCAAAATCAAAGAAAGAATGAGGGATACGCCCACTCTTATGCAGCCACGAGGTGCTGTTGATGCTGTTGCCGACTCGCTGGTCAAGCGACTAAACGACTTCAGGTTAGGCAGAAACGGCAGTGTTGTGGACTCTTCTGCTCCAGGAACTCCAGATACCATTTCAGGCTCTTTTTTCAGAACTCACAATCCTTTTGGTGGGCCTACAGACAGTCCTGCCCCTGATTCGCCCAGGCCTCTAATGATTACGCCAAGAGGCTCTGTTTCAGGGACCCCTCGGGGGTCTGTTGTTGGGACTCCCGTTCTGACTCCGCGACCATCATTTTCTGAGATTGCCAGAAGAGAAGATTGAGACTCGCAGATTTGGAGAGGTAACAATTGATAGTTGATGATCCACGAAAGGTTTCTAACAGTATATACATATATACTCTCTTATAATGTCTGTTAACGTCTCCAGAAATACTTTATATTCAAACTGCCTTGAGCAGGTTAGCTTGGACCTTCAATTACTTGGTCATCCGTAATGACCATTATCTACCTTATACCTATACACGTCTCATGAAACATTACCTTCTTCTACCACCCTTCTTGGTGACCACAGTGAACCCGTCTTCATCCACTATTGGACCTTTGACTTCATCAACATCCATGTCCACATCATCGTCATGAGCGTGCTCGTGGCCAGTGTGATCTTCATCTTCCTCGTCATCAGAAGACTCCGGGTTCTCGGGATCTTCCTCAACGTGCACATGCGCAACCGCATTTCTCGAACGATTGGCCTGTTTTATCTGCCATCTGGCATACATCTCCTGGACCTTAGTATAGTCTTGCCGGGCGCAATCTCTGTAACAATTGACGATGTTATGGGCAACCAGAACCGTGGTGTCGTCCTCCACAAAAACCTCGAACTCGTCTTCCATTGCATTGAACAGAACCTCGTGAATCGCGAAAACGTCAAGCTCCTTGTTGTCTCTGAACAGATCAACCACCACACCCGTGATCCAGTCTCTTTTCTCCTCACCATGCTGACCTCCCCAGCCGTTGTCAACCGCTATAGATAAGGTGTCCCACTTGTGGATATGCATCGAGACACCCAGCTCGAAATTGGCCTGCTGGCGCTCGTCATGAAATAGCAGCGTAGCCTGGTCTTTGGGAGCACTGACATAATCAGTGACGTCTATGCTTATGGACATTTTTGCAGCTGGCTCTGTTTTGAAGAGTATAGAGTAGCTCTCTTGTCAACCATATTTCACCTGAAAAAAAATTACAGACATGTCCCCAAACGGGAATTTGAGTTTCGGCACACAATCTGGATCATTAACCGTCCCAAAAAGGCAATTTGGTTCGTGCACCACAGATTGCCATGCAAGCAACAAGCATGCACTCAAAGTTTGGAACCGAAGGTCCAGCAGAGTTGAACTGGTAAACAACAGGTGAAAGGATTTGTGCTGCCAAAGTGAATAAACTTGTACAGCCATGTCGAAGGTGAACCCCACTTCTATCAAGATAGAAAATGCCCTGAAGGCAATGGAGAACAGAAACGACCCGGCTAAAGCCCCACAGGATCCAACCGTGTACACCACCGATGAGGGCAACACCTACAAAACCACAGACAGAATCGTGAGTGATGTGGTTCCTCCAACAAGCTATCGGCCCACAGATTCAGAGGTTTTCAAGCCGAATGGACTTCCAGATTACCATTATCTTCAAGAGCACTTTCTCAAAGAAGGAAGACTTTCCGAACAGCAAGTGCTGAAGATTCTGCGGATGGCCACCAAGATTCTCAGCGACGAACCCAACATTTTGCATCTAGATGCGCCCATAACCGTTTGTGGTGACATACATGGCCAATTCTACGATTTGGTGAAACTTTTTGAAATCGGAGGAGACCCTGCGACTCACTCGTATCTATTCCTAGGAGACTATGTTGACCGCGGACTCTTTTCCATAGAGTGTCTATTATTGTTATATGCGATTAAGATCAACCATCCTAACACCTTGTGGATGTTGAGAGGCAATCACGAGTCCAAACGACTCACTGACTATTTCACTTTCAAGAGCGAGTGTTTGAGGAAGTTCTCCATGGCTGTGTACACCGATTCATTGGATTCGTTCCGAGCACTGCCGCTCTGTGCTATCATGAATAAGCAGTTTTTCTGTGTTCATGGAGGAATATCACCAGAGTTGGATACTCTACAAGATATAGAAAAACTTAACAGGTTTGTCAGGGAGATACCCTCGCACGGTCTAATGAGCGATTTGCTGTGGGCAGACCCAAGAGATGATTATGATGAAAATACCAGGGCTCCTGCTTATGTGAGGAACGAACAGAGGGGATGTTCGTATTCATGGTCGTACAGAGCTTCATGTGAATTTCTGGACAGAAACGGACTACTATGTATCATCCGAGCTCACCAGGCCCAAGATGCAGGATACAAAATGTACAAACGGACAGAAACGATGAAATTCCCAAGTATCCTGACCCTGTTCTCAGCTCCCAATTACTGTGGGACATACCACAATAAGGCTGCCATTTTGAAATACGAGAACGCTGTCATGAACATAAGACAGTTCAACTCGTCTCCGCAACCTTACTACTTGCCGCAGCTGATCGACGTGTTCTCCTGGTCTTTGCCTTTCGTGGGAAGCAAAGTCACAGAGATGCTACTGGCAATGCTCAATGTTTGTACCGAGCAAGAACTTCAGGATGAGTCTTTCGGCGGAGCAGTGGAGACGGAGCCCAAGCATGAGTTTTCGCCAGAGAATTTGGAAGCAAGGAAAGCTCTCAGGAACAAGATTTTGGCCATTGGACGGATGTCACGAATGTTCACAGTGTTGAGACAGGAGGCTGAGAGTGTGGAGCATCTGAGGACATTGGCTGGTGGAAGTTCGCTACCGCGTGGAGTTTTGCTGAGCGGTTCAGATGGTATCAATAAGAAGATCATGTCGTTTGAAGAGGCACGGATTGCAGACATGAAGAATGAGGCTATGCCACCTTCATTGGAGGAAAGAAGGCAGGAGGACAAAGAGCACGAAATTCGGCTGCAAAGGCAATTGAGTTTTGAAGAAGATAATGAAGAATGAGAAAATGCGATTATCAAAATGCATATATCGGAACATGGCATTGGCAATATCTTCTTGCTCTATTATGACATCATTTCGACCAGCGAACTAACTTGTCATGTGTTTGTGAACACTATTAAAAGGAACCTTGTAAATTGTCCCAGTAATTTTTCCGTAGAAAGAAAACGATCAAGCCTTCTTGAAGAAGTGGATACTAAGAAATGGATACAGGGAGATGTATGCATGCCAGCTTCTGGCCTATGCACAAGTACATATGCCAATCTGTTGATACTGAAGCAGGATCTGTGGCCGATACCAGGCAGCTCCTGCTAGATAGAAAAGTTTTTGAGGGGTTTTGAAATATAATCCTCAGACCATATAACAGTTCGTTCGACGTTCTAGACGTGAGTTGCAAATTTAACTGACGCAGAGCTGGCTTGGTGGTCCACACTATCAGTCTAACGACGGCAAGAATCACTAGATAAGCCACAAGGGCTTAAAAAAATTCCCTGAATGGAACACCTCCAGAATAAACACAATCCGGAAAAGATAAGATCCGTTTTTCCGGTAATTTCTGGTGTACCGAGCACATATGGCATATTCTACCCGGATGCATTATTGAAGCCGCATGCCTGCGTGGCACCCTATTGTAAGGCCATGTGTTTAGACGGCATGTCTCACACGCTTCCTTCAGGAATAAACGTGTGGTAGATTCGGGTCTGTTCTAACCAAGTTCGTAGCCCAAACTGAGAATCAACATCTACATCACAATATTGGTAGGTTGGTCAAAAACGAATTCCCACCAGTTTGAACACTAGCATGGCCCCGCCAGGGATTTTGTACAAGCCTTCATTCGGCTGAAATATCGACTAGCAGAATTGTTTGTCGCATAAACATATTTTCATTCCGGTAGCAAATGGTTTGGCCTCAACCCCGAGAACAGAACGCCATCGTTAGACCATTTTAAAAAGGAATTAGCATGTAGCAGCTAGCCACACTGCTAACAAATACTCCCAAAATAGTTCAGCAGAAGCTTTTCGTGGCTGTCCATGTGATAGTGATAGGTTCTGTGTCCTTTTAGGAAGTTGCATGCCTCTCAATCCGCTCCAGAAGGAGCCATCCGGTTAAGCGGTGTAACCCAGAATGCTGGGGCCATTGATGACGCCATAACCGAAACCAGCTCTAAATAATGTTCCCATACAACCATCGTTAAACGAATCACAGATGTCCAGGTTGGGTTGGTCGTGCGATAAGACGGCCGTCCCGGCTTATCATCAACTCGAGCAGTCGGTTAGCAGTATGGAACCGAATCTGGGCTTAGAATAAAGTTTTGGCTCAAGAATTGTCGTTTTTCATTTGAATACTACCGAAATTAATCGTATCATTCTAGTTTTATGAGAACTTGCATCCTGATGGCTGCAACCGGGTTTCCATGGAACGCGAAGCTCATGCCCTCAAGCCTCATCCTATATGGTGAGAATCTCAGTCAACCAAGATTTGGCGTATTACTCCAAGGCTTAAACAGATTAATATCATGGGTCATATATAATGTTTTGACAGAATTAGCTGGTCAATCGGAGCTCCTGACAGCATAAACAACCCACCTGTTACAAAGTATCTTATCGTGATCTAGGTCGAAACACAGTAGTCTTACAGAACCTCAATTGCGTCTACTCCGTTCTCCCCCAAGTTCAAGAATATTCAAATCATGAGATAATTTTCATTAGCGTTAAAAGTGTCTACTAATTTAGCCAATAATCATGAAAGTGTAGTGATAAGAGGGCTAGTTTTTGGTCTATGCTTGTTATAAAATTACAGTGGTTTGAAGCCCCGGCCTGAATTTTCACGGCTGTGTAGTGCGGGATAATCTACACAACAATGTTGTAGATTTTAACTTTAGGGGTTGGATCAGTTTTCAAAACCAACTATATTGTTTAAGGAGTTGTTGAGCATAGATGAATAAACATCCGAACAAATGACAACCAATTGCCTAACAATTTCGGGTTTCTGATGCCACAATAACGCAGGTGTACTACTATTGAGAAAGTCCACACCTTCTTTGATTCAAACACAATTCCATTAAAGTATAAACAGCAAACACAAAAAGCATGAAGAGATATCGAAAAATACATGGTCAAGAGCCAGCTTCAACGAAAACATTTTTGAAGTTTGTCAAGAATACAGTCGGGTGAGCCGATTACCACTTGTCTGGGCCAAAGGCTTCGCCGGTTTTGAGAATAACCTGGATGGCTGTGCCGTCATAGTCACTGGTGTTAAGGACGTTGTTACCCCACCAGTTGATGTTTGGAGTGTTGGTCAAAGAAATGGTCAAGAAGATGATCAACGAGGACCATGCAAGACCGATGTCCAAAGCCGCAGAGAGGGTGTAGTTGTACTTAGACCACCAGTGGAACCACTTTGACTTGACGAACCAGCCGAACACCATACCAACGGTGCAGTAAGCACCATAGTTGTATGGAGTGGCAGGTGGGATGTAACCGGTACCGGAGAAGAACACTGGCCAGTTGAGGTACTTAATGTACGAGTTTGGCCACTTCTTCAAAACAAGCCAGTTGAAGAGAGGGGTGACGGCTCCGATGATGAAGAAGAACAACAGGCCGTAATAAGTCTGACCGTGCGAGTATTGACGTTGTGGACCAATCACACCCCAAATGATGGAAGCATTGAAGAAAACACGGGCTCCCGGACAGGTGAAATGAGAAGGCTGGGTAGACTGGCAGACTTCCTTGATGGAACCCCTAGCCCATTGCATGACGGCAATTTGGACCAAAGCACCCCAGATTGTGGCAATAAATTGGGCAGAGAATAGAAGTCTTGGGGAGATCTTCATATAGTGACCCAGCTTCATGTCCTGAGCAAAGGTAACAGCCTGACTGTTGGTGATGTAACCGAAGGTCTTGAAGAACATCATGCAAATTGGCTTACCTGGGACCATGTAACCGATGATGAACTCGGTGATGACATTGAGACCAACAGCAATGTTAGTGATGGCAAAAACTATTCCGACGGGGATCAGCATGAAGACAGCGATCAAAAGAGCAACGACAAGCGCCCACACTGGCATTTCGGTGTTCCATGCTCTAATACAGGCGATAGACAGACCAAAGAAAACCAGGAAGACGATTCCATACCACCATTCTGGAACACCTCTGTATTGCTTCATCAGGCGGGAGTGCACATCTGGTTTGACATTTCTAAGTTGCTTCATAGTTTGCCAAATATCCCCACCGTGGAAGAGGGCGGTGTGAACAACGGTAGCGGTAAAAGAAGCAAACGACAGACCATACGAGATGGCGAACGTGGTGGACAAAAAGAGTGGGGAGTATGCCTCGTATGCCTCCTTGTTGAAGGAGAGATCTGAGTTGACAATCTTTGAGACATTGTAAGTGGATTGGTAACGGTCCCACGATGATGAGTCAGAGATTGGCAAGTACTTTCCGTACCAGACGTTTCTGTAATGCAAAATTGGAACGATAAACCAGAAGATGAACACCATAGAAAAGAAGATGGTCACAATTGTTGAAAGAGGTGGAACCAATGGAGAACCAATATAACCGTTAATCTGGTTCCAGTCAAAAGTGATAGGAATGATACCCAAACCGGTAGAAGCGCCAAACACCTGGTTGACAATCACGTTGTTGGGAGCAATCCACGTTGGCCATGCAAAGTACGACAATGCCTGGAAGATGTAACCAGGGAACCAGTACCAGAGGAAAGCAGCGATGAAGACATACAAGAAGAATTTAAGTCTCGAGATCTTCCATCCATTGGCAACGTGGTTGTCGTTGACGTGAATGTTGGTCAAAAAGGTGGACAACACCAAGTCGGAGGGCCAGATCATGTTGGCCGGTTCAACAAGAATCTTTCTCATGAGACCAGCAAAAGCAAACCCGATACATTGGGTGGACCAGATGGCCACCAGGTCAAATCCCCAGCCAAAGTCTACACCGTAATGGGCGTTCATACTCAGCAAGATATCAGTGGCATAAGCAGATCCACTACCGAAAGACACGTTAGCCATGATGGTGATCAGAGCGTGCTCCTTCAGGTTGAAAGGACCAGGGTTCAAAGGGATTCCCAAAAAGTTCACATTTGGAACAACCCTCTCCCAAGCTCTACCAATGGGCCAGGCCAAAATAGAAGTCACGAGCGAAGTGATGTAGAAAGATGGGGAGTGCATGGAGAACAGCAGGTTCATACCAGATCCAATGGTGGTCATGATCATACCCAAAACCCACATTCTCCAGGTGTTCTGGGGAATAGTCGGGTCATCACTGGATAGAACGGCAGCTCTGACCTCAGGGTATGGAGAGTCGTCCTCAATAAGGATCTGAGCATAGGCATCATCGTCAACCTCTTTGGACAGACGTTCAGCAAGAGGATCGTACTCAGAAGCAGCAGACTTGACAGGAGAGATATCCTCGTTGATTGGGACGATGTCCGCCTCTTCGATATCCCTCTCCTTAGTCGTGAAGAAATCCTTGACTTTTTCCATGGTGTATTGTGCTCGTTATGAGAGAGGACTGCAATACCAAATTCCAAAGAAAAGATTCAACAGAGAAATAAAGAAAAGTCAGAGCGTGAAAAAGAATGGAAAATACGGGTTTATATAAACTGGAAACCTTGGTTGCGAGAGATAACACAATTTGCTGATAGAGTGAGCAAACGGAAACTCGCCGTTCGCAATCTCAGATAAACTTAGACAATGCCATACATTCGGCCATTTCATTAGAGAAAACTACATGTTAATTGTCTTTGACAGGCTTCCATTCGATGGTACGGCATGAGCGGAAACTGTAACTACGGCTCTCTGATCTCCATTTCCGACAAATACCCGCCTAGGCTGTGGGGCCTGGGTCTCTGATAACACAGAGATAGAAGATGTACAGCGTGCAAAAATAGTTTTGGCCTTTGCGGTTTCAGTAGAAAAAGCAAATGAAATCCAGTGAATGTTATTCGTCAATCTTAGTCCGTTTTTCTTTTGTTGTTAGAAGCAATCTATATGGAAAAATGCGTGGAGTTTTCTGAGTGACCGGAAACTTCGAGATCTGTGGTTTCACGGTGGCTTTAAATCTTGCAAGGCACATTTCCAAAATGTGTTGCCAAGGCGGGAGGATCCGGTGGAAAGTGGTAGGGCGTTCCCCTTGACAAAAAAACGGTAGATAGCTGTCGGGTATATGTAAGTTGAAGAATGGTCCTACCACTAAGTAACGTACGCCCTTTTGATTTTTGTCTGTTCATTTTTCTACCCTTGTCCTTTTTGGCCTTCTCCCCGTTCTTTAGATCTGTGAGCTGTTCCCCTCCGACTGGTCAGGCGATAAAATCGATATTGTCAAAGTCCTAAAACGCATCCTGTAATGACGTCGGTTTCCGATTAGGTAGTCCAACACCAGCCTGCAGGTATTTCCGTCTGCAGCGGCTCTGGTGGATACGACCCGATTGTTTAAAAAAATGGATTTTGAGATCTGAAAGTCGAGATCGCATCGGCAATGAACAATATGAAACAATAAAAACAGAAGTCAGAATGCTATTTATTTGTATAGTGAAACTTCGATATATAGTACACTCGTTTTGCTAGATAAGTTACAGTGCCCGAACTGAGCAGTTTTGAGAGGTTCGGGAGTTCTCTTCCAAAGGTGTAGATTGTTGAAACGGCTATTAGCATTTGATACGGCTTTTTGAGCCTAAAATTTTGATACATGCTACCTCCTGTTCCTCAAGAAAAACTCATCAACAGTACTTGTCCCTGAAGTGGCGCGCTGATGCCATGTGATCCTCTCCTCAAAGAACTTGGACTTGAACTGCTCAAAGATCTCCTTACTCTTAGGAAAACTCACACTGTTTTGCTGGAAAAACCTGTCTCCCCACATATACACAAACCGTTCCATGTCGCTGACGCTGATAAAGTCAGACGTCAGCTGCGATGGATGAGACAGGTTTGGATGAGTAGTTGTCTGTTGCGAAATGGACCTGTTGACCTGGTTCTCAAGCGGCAAGAACGAGTTTAACTGGTTGATATGATACCCCGGGTGAGGCTGTTGAACTTGCTGAACCTGGTTCTGCAAGGCTTGGCTTTGCTGTTGCGACTGAGTTTGTGGCTGTTGAACCTGCGATTGAGACTGCTGCTGCGATTGCTGCGATTGGGGCTGTTGCCCCGTCTGTTGTGGTTGCTGTGGTTGTTGAGAAGTCTGTCTTTGGGTGTATCTTCTGCCAAGGGGAGGGATTACCGCGCTCGAACCGGTAGGATCCTGATTCAAAAGCTGCGAAACTTCGTACGGAGTGAACCTGTCAGCCTGGCCCGAAGCAGCTGTCTCAATGGACGGAATCCCGTAGTCCGCACCTGTATCGGGGCCTCCAGTGGTGGAAAACCCATCGTGAAGCCCAACCTTTGGATCCACAGTGTCTACACCATCTAACTGGCCAATGCGGTTCCTCCCAACAGATTCACCGTTCACCATGTTCCTGATACTCGTATTGCTTCCGTTCCCGGCCCCACCATTACTGTTTCCAGGTGGCGATCTCACACCTTCAATATGACGATCCAGTCCATGTCTTCTCTTGAAAGTGGACAGCCATCCATGCGAAAACGAGTCCAACCGTTTTGGGTCTTCAACGCCAAATTTGTGTGCCATCTGCGACCAATATTCGCGCATCACGGGCTCCGTCAGTGGCTCGTTAGCAGCGAGTTTCTTCTGCACAAACTCGTACATTGCTTTGTTGATACGATCATACTTGAATCTGCTTTTGCGCTTTGTCTGTCTCATCATCTCACCGGTTGGGCCATCAACGGTCCTCGCCATATTGTAGCGCTCACGCAAATCCTGCTCGTTCTTCAGCCACTCGCTAAAACTCGAAGTAGAGATCGAAAACCTCTCTCTAAAAAACTCCACAGTCTCACTCTGAGGCCGTTTAGAACTGTGAAAGTGATTAAGAATCATGATCTTCTGCTCCAGATTAGCCCTCGGAAGTCTTCCTAGTCGGGGAACGTCCAGTCTGGATTCCATCTTGCGGAAAACAATTGTCTCAACTATTGACAATAGTAATACCAATCACAAAATCAATCAAATATATCCTTGTATCAAATCTGAATGAAAATAAAGCAAAGAGGATCGAGTCAGTTCCTTTTAGTCGTCTTTGTTGAAGGGCCACAACGCGATTTGTTGTAGTTTTGAAAGCAGAGGTGTGGAAGCCGTCCTGTTTCTTGTATTGATTTAAGGGGGGTGGGTGGGACACGCAAAATGGACGAGATGAGAGAGATCATGGATAGAGGTTGAAGCAATCTGAAGAAGTAAAATTATATGGATGTATAGTGGAAGTTACATAATATACGTGAATGCTATGGTCTATTTCAAATAAATTCAAACGTGTTTCAATAAATCACTAAGCACATGATTATTAGCTCATGATTTGTGTACACTCGTGCTATTGAAGCAACCGCTATTGCCTGAGAATGGCTAAATTAACGACAAGCATACTTATAACTACTCTTCTGCATTCAGAATCTGTTTAGTGAGATCCAGCAGATCTGCTGACCCTCTCGAGAACACTTTCGTAGGCAACCTCGCTGAAGTCGGTACCTTGGATATCGGTGGAAACACCGTTCAAGGCCCTTCTGAGCGCATCCTTGCTACTGGCGTATACCATCTTGGATCTCACGTTGGCAGTATCTGGAGCCCACTGGTAGAAAACGATCTTGTTACGCTTGCCCTCGCCCTTGCCGAGCTCGTACTCAAAGTCGTAAATCGCGTACTTGCACTCGTCCTCGGGAAGCTCGCCCAGGAATGAGTCGTAGTCGGTGTCAGCGCTGGTCTTCTCAACCACAATCTCGGTCTTGGCATCGTTGAGCTTGTAGATGATGTACTTGATTTTCTTTCCCAGCTTCAATTCGTTGAACGCCTTGAGCGCATCATCGGAAACGGCAACACTGAACAGTTAGTATGTTGTGGATCTTCCCTTTAGGCAATTCAGCCGCGACTAATCACCACTAATTTACTCACCCTGATCTGGACTGTAACGAAGTTAGCACACTTGAAACATAACAATATCACGGAGGCGACAGGCAGATCTCGAATTCCATTGCTCGTGCCAATCTTTTTGCAGGCAGTCCGCACATTCAATGGCTCAAACCACTGATCTTCCGTCACAATTGAACACACATACCATGTTTTTTTTTATTTCAATTGGGATGAATAAAGCAGTATTATTGAGTAGAAAGGGGGCGCTCTTGTCGACAGCGAAGGCCACCTGGTGTTCCGGAGTGTCGGTGCTGCGTAACCAATTTGTCTGCCCACCCTAACGCGTCTCCGCAAAATAGAAGACTGGCCTACTTCTAAATTGGCACGCTCTCTTTTCTTGAAATTGTTTTTAGCTTGTTTAGAGTGTGTCCAGATGGATGATGAAACTGTTTCCGGTTTCCACGAGCGATTGGTGAATCTGGAGCACCAGATCTTACCGTCATACTCTGGAGCTCGCGAGAACGATTCGATCCGTGAACAGATATACGATAGGTTACAGCGATTGCACGGATTTGAGGCCGAAAATCCGGAAATTCGCCAGTTCTTTAGTTTACTGAGAGGTGAGTAGTTTGGAACAATCAGCTGGCGTTCTCATATATTTTTGGTTGCTAACTCTGAATAGCAAACGGTATGTACCTTGATCTTCCAGGTTTGGGAAAGCCACAGTCAACGGAAGATATAAATGTCAAAAGGGCTGTCGTTCTTTCACAGCTGGATTCAATGCGTAAGCTATTGGCCAAGTATGATGAAATGTTGTTGCTTGTTCCCGTGCTCGACAGACTCAATACGTCCATTTCGCAGTTACCCCACGGCTTTGAGAGTGAGATCGACATGATGAGAGTGGCCCTAAATAAGGTGGTATCTAAGTTCAACAAACTAAGTCTGAGGTCTATTGAGACAGTGGAGTATGTTGCTCAGTGTGTTCAGCGAGAGAACCAGAATTGGGCTGACGTTGAGAGCAGGTTGAGGGCGATAGAGCAGAGACTGGACGTGAAACTTGCGCAGAATTCAGTGTAACGGATACTGTTGAATATTGGAACAGGTCTGAAATTCTTCTCAGAATCAGCCAGTCCTCTATTCATACAAAAATCGAAAAACTACGGAATTAGGAACTCACGATAAGCAATCTTGTGCGGCTCACGGCCAGCTGTCTCTAACGAGACACCTTGATTTTGCATTTCCGACAAAAGGTCCCTTTGTGATCAAACCAGCTTGTCATTGACTCCTTTATGACTGATATGAGTCATAAGTCACGCACAGTGTGTCTTTGCTGCAATAAAACGGTGAGTCTCGTGATCTCGTGATCTCGTGATCTCGTGATGAGTCAGGAGCCGGAAACGAAGCGGTTAGCGATAACGCATGTAAACGGCTAAATATGCTGGCCAAGAAAAATTCCTCGGGTCAAATTATGTTGCCAAGCTGGTTGTTTTGGATGCTTGGGTGTTTTTCATTTTGGTGGCTTGCAGACCGCCATAAATGAGTTCCAACATACCGTCTCTACGTCCTCGTGGCTTGTGGAGACTTGTGTTATCAGCTACACTCTCCCTTCTTATCTAACGCTTTCATTAAATTATGAACTAAAAATTTGAAATAGCGACTAAGCAACTACACGGAGATCACCAAGAAGCTGGGCCAAAAAAATCCCCAGCTGCGAGCACCTCCTGGATGGCAGTGTTCGTCATGTCCATGGTCTCATCGGTTATATTGTTACCCCACCACGAGATAGCAGCTGTCTTAGTGAGCGAAATAGTCAGGAAGATGAGCAGCGAAGACCAGGCAAGACCGATGTCGAGACCTGCAGATAGAGAGTAGTTGTACTTGGACCACCAGTGGAACCACTTCTTCTTGATGAACCATCCGAAGAAGATTCCGACAACACAATACGAGCCGTAGTTATAAGGAGTTGCTGGAGGGATCATATTGGTTCCAGAGAAGAACACTGGCCAGTTGAGGTACTTAACGTACGAGTTTGGCCACTTCTTAAGAATCAGCCAGTTGATGATTGGCAAGATGGCTCCGATGATAAAGAAGAAGAGAGTCCCGTAGTAAGTCTGACCGTGCGAGTATTGACGTTGTGGTCCAATGACACCCCAAATGATGGACGCGTTGAAGAAAGTACGGGCTCCAGGACAGGTGAATTTATCGACCTGAGTGGTGGAACATACGTTTTCGTAGGCACCTTGGGCCCATTTGAGAACGGCGATCTGGACCAAAGAACCCCAGATGGCAGCGGTAAATTGAGCAGTGAACAATAGCCTTGGCGAGATCTTCATGTAATTACCCAGTTTCATGTCGGACGTGAATTGAATTGCTTGGAAGTTGGTGATGTAGCCGTAGGTCTTGAACAGCATCATAGCAATTGGCTTACCTGGGATCATGTAACCGACAATGACCTCGGTAATGACGTTAAGTCCGACTGAGATGTTGGTAATAGCATGAATAATACCTGCTGGGATCAGCATAATTATGGCGATGCAAAGGGCAACCACAAGCGACCACACCGGCATCTCGGTGTTCCAAGCTCTAATGGTAGCAACAGACATACCGAAGAATATCACGAACACAATGGCATACCACCACTCAGGAACGTTCTTGTACTGTTTCATGAGTCTGGAGTGAACATCCGGCTTCATATTTTTCCACTCTCTGATAGTAGCAACGACATCTGCACCATGGAAGAGCACTGCATGCACGATGGTGGAGGTGAAAGATGCAAAGGACATGCCGTAGAAAACGGCAAATGTGGTGGACAAGTACAATGGCGAGTATTCCTTGTACTTTTCTAAGTTCAGTGACAAGTCTGAGTTAATGATTCTGGAAACGTTGTAGGTTTTCTGGAAACGGTCGTAGGAGCCAGAGCTTGACATTGGCAAGTACCTTCCGAACCAGGTGTTGGTGTAGTGGAGGGCTGGGGTCACGATCCAGAAGATGATCACCATGGAAGCAAAAATGGTGACTATTGTGGAGATTGGGGGCACAAGTGGAGATCCAATGTATGAAGAAATCTGGTTCCAGTCAAAAGTGAGCGGAATGAGACCAAGACCAGTGTAGGCTCCAAAGACCTGGTTCACCACCACGTTATTAGGAGCAATCCACGTTGGCCATGCAAAGTAGGAAAGCGCCTTGAAGATATAACCTGGGAACCAGTACCAGAAGAACGAGACCAAAAATATTATCAGAAAAAATTTAAGTCTCGAGATCTGCCATCCGTTAGCAGTGTGATTGTCGTTAACGTGAATGTTGGTCAAGAAGGTGGACAGAACCAAGTTCGAGGGCCAGATCATGTTGGAAGGCTCCACAAGGATTTTCCTCATCATACCAGCATATGCAAACCCTATACATTGGGAGGACCAGATCAACACGAGATCGAATCCCCAGCCAAAGTCCACTCCGTAGTGCTGGTTCAATGCCAGAATAACCGCAGTAGCATAAGCTTGACCAGAACCGAAGGACACGTTGGCCATGATGGTGATCAAAGCATGTTCCTTCAAGTTGAAAGCACCTGGGTTAAGAGGAATACCAAACACCTTGAGGTTAGGCATAATCTTCTGCCATGCCCTACCGATAGGCCATGCCAACATGGAGGTAACCAGGGCGGTGATGTAGAATGAAGGGGAATGCATGGAAAATAACACGTTCATGGCAGAACCAATGGTGGTCATCATCATACCCAAAACCCACATTCTCCAGGTGTTCTGGGGAATTGTGGGATCATCGAAAGACGAGACCGCAGCTCTCACCTCTGGATAAGGTGAATCATCTGGAATATGGGTTTGTGCATATGCATCGTCATCAACTTCCTTGGTCAGCCTCTCAGCCAGAGGATCGTACTCAGAAGAAAGCGACTTGACAGGGACCACACCCTCTTGGTTGGTCAAGCTGCTATTTGCCTCGACCTCAATGTCGTTAGTGAAGAAGTCTTTAACCTTTTCCATGGTGCTCGCGGAATCTGCAGCCTCTAACGGTTGGCAAAGCACGTAGGGCTGGTGGCTAGGATATATATATATATATTCGTCAACGTGCCTAATCCACTCGAAAACTCTCACACTTCTACGATATCAATCTCCTATTGTGCATTATGTCCTCCGTCTCTAATCGCCGGGTGGGATTTTTTCGCGGGACTAACAAACTAGCGGATTTTTGCTCCGAGGTGGAAATAGCGATGATGGATTCACGGATTTTTGGTCCGAATCTTTGATTCGAGCAAACCACGCTCTCCTAATCACCTATGGGTGACTGGATCGGGGATTCTTATCAGCTCCGTACTACCTTGGCATTATTACGGTTTTGAAATTCTTCGTTGGCCAAGTCATGGAAAGGATACAATAGAGCGCCAACCTCTTTGGCATCGTTAAGGGCTGGAGGTGGGGGGACTCATATTGTATCACGTGACTGGTTGCACCTCTCTCGAATTAATTCTGGGTACAACGCACTGAACCATCTGAGGTGGGCTCTTGCTAGTAGCCATGGGTTTCCAAACAATCCTCGCCAAAAATATTTAACTCGGAACAGCCTCGCGATGTGATATTTTTTGAGATCAGATCCTACCAATCCAGACCTCCACTACCAGATAAGCCGGTAGTGCACCGACACCGGATGGACCTCGGAAACAATTTCCACCCCAATCGGGAATATGCCAGATAAAGCATGCCGCAGCTTGCAGAAACCAAATGCAGCTGAAAAAGGTTATTTTGTGGTACCACAGATCAAGTCTGGTTTGGCTTGGTAGCCTGATGGCATCGCAAGTGCAAATCAAAATTGGATTAGCTATTTAAAATAAAGAAAAGCCTGGATCCTGCAGGCATATAAAATAGCGCCCGAACCAGCACCGCTTACCACGAAGTGGGACCAAAACCCTCCCCCTCTGCGAGAACCACACGAATGGCGGTCTTGGTCATATCCATGGTATCGTACGTGATGTTGTTTCCCCACCAGGAGATGTAATCTGCGTTGGTCAAATCCAAACACAGGAAGATCATCATCGAGGCCCATGCAAGACCAAGGTCAAGACCAGCAGAAAGCGAGAAGTTGTACTTGGACCACCAGTGAAACCATCTCTTCTTGATGAAGTAGTTGAAGATGATTCCCACAGTGCAATAGGTAGCATAATTGTAAGGGGTTGCTGGTGGAATACTTGATGAACCCCCGAAGAACACGGGCCAATTGATGTACTTAACCCAAGAGTTGGGGTACTTTCTCAAAACAAGCCAGTTGACGACGGGTAGAGCGGCACCGATGAGGAAGAAGAACAGAACTCCATAGTAGAGCTGACCCTCAGAGAAAAGTCTAGTTGGTCCAATGACACCCCAGATAATGGAGGCATTGAAGAACACACGGATACCAGGACAAGTGAAATTGTTTTTTTGGGTGGATTGACAGACATCGACGATGTTGCCTTGGGCCCATTTCATAACGGCACAGTTGACAAGACCACCCCACACACCAGAGAAGAGTTGGCAGGCAAATAACAGACGAGGACTCAGCTTCATGTACTGACCCAACTTCATATCTTGGGCGAAAGTGAGTGCCTGCAAGTTGACGATGAAACCAAAGGTCTTGAAAATCATCATACTTGCTGGCTTACCTGGCACCATGTAACCAATGATGAACTCGGTCACAACATTGAGAGCAATTTCAATATTGGAGATGGCATACACCACTCCGATTGGGATAAGCATGAACATGGCAAGTAGAATGGAGATTACCAAAGCATACACTGGCATCTCGGTGTTCCATGCGCGAACAGCCACAATGGCAAGTGCAAAGAAAATCGCGAACACGATACAGTACCACCATTCAGGTACACCCCTGTAACTTTTCATCAGTCTGTAGTGAACATCGGGATTGGCGTTGTCCCAATGTCTCAGGGTATGCCAGATATCCGCTCCATGGAAGAGGTAAGCGTGGACAATAGTAGCTGTGAACGAGGCAAACGACATACCGTACGATATAAAGAATGTGGTGGACAAGAACAGAGGAGAATAGGCCTTGTACTTCTCCAAATTGAACGACAGGTCGCTATTAATAATCTTCGTCACGTTGTAGGTGTTCTGGTAACGGTCGTAGGTCGACGAACTCGAGATTGGCAGATACTGGAAGTACAGCACATTCGCGTAGTGAATAGCTGGAGTGATAATCCAGTACATTACCACCATAGAAGCCGCAACACTGAAGATGGTGGAAAGAGGAGGAACCAGAGGAGAGCCAGTGTAACCAGCAATTTGCTCCCAGTCAAAGGTGATTGGGAACAAGCCAATACCGGAATATGCACCAAACACCTGGTTTACGATCACGTTATTAGGGGCAATCCAAGTTGGCCACGCAAAGTAGGAAAGGGCCTGGAAAACGTAACCTGGGAACCAGTACCATGCGAACGAAGCTGCAAAAACAATGAGGAAAAATTTAAGTCTGGAGATCTTCCATCCGTTGGCAACATGATTATCGTTGATGTGAATATTGGTCAAAAAAGTGGAAGTAACCAAGGTGGATGGCCAGATCATGTTAGAGGGTTCCACGAGAATCTTTCTCATGAGACCAGCAAAGGCAAATCCAAGACATTGAGTAGCCCAGACAATACAAAGGTTGAATCCCCACCCAAAAAAAGTGTTGTAGTGCAAGTTCAGCACCATGACAATATCTGTGGCATATGCTTGTCCATTTCCAAAAGCGATGTTGGCCATGATAGTGATAAGAGCATGTTCCTTGATGTTGAAGGGACCAGGGTTAAGAGGGAGACCAAGAACTTTGATGTTTGGCATTACTTTCTCCCAGGCTCTGCCCAAAGGCCAAACCAACACAGAGACAACAAATGTGGACAAAAAAAACTGAGGTGAGTGCAGAGCAAGAATCATATCCATACCGGCACCAATGGTAGCCATAAGCATACCCAAGACCCAGACTCTCCAGGTGTTCTGGGGCATACTTGTGTCGTCAGTAGATGGGACCGCAGCTCTGACTTCCGCATATGGCGAGTCATCCTCAATGTGCATCTGAGCATAGGCATCCTCTTCAACCTGCTTGCTGAGCATGTTGGCCAGAGGGTCAAACACAGACGAAGCAGACTGGACCGAGGTCAGCCTGTGAATGGCTCCTTCCTCGAGCTCGACCTCTTGAGCGAAAACGGTGTGCTTGTCCTTCTCCATATTTACAAGCAAAAGTTATCCAAGACAACCCTAAGATTTCAATTGAGAGCACTGGGTACAAGAGAAGGTCAACAGGAGTGTTTATAAACCTGGAGGGTGCGTGGAATTTTACCCAGTCTTATCATCTGTCCCCCGATTTGGACTGATATAAGGATATAGCACGTAGCACCGTCCGATAAGATCGGCTATGGGTTGTCAGACTTCCGCAAGCTCATTTTCTCGGATTTTTTCGGCCAATTTGAATTGATAACTGCGGCCTTCTTGATCTAGCAGAAATGCTGGTTTCCAAGTGCCAGACTATTCTCTCTGGCCTTTGATATTGCGCGGGAACTGGGCCACCTCATAGACGCCCGGCTATCCGATATAGACCAAATACTCTTGTCGTCCACTTTGTAAGCCGCTATGGAATGATTTCAAACAGCCGATCCAATCGAGACTATAGACTAGCTCATCGCATGCATATGGGTCCCGATAAGGTCGGATTTGAACACAGCGTCTTACGGGGGTATTCAGACGGCAAATTACTCTATTTTTCTTATCCAAAGCTTCTGATTTTTAACGCAGAATGCGCACAGATTCATGACAGATCACAGAGTTGTGCTGAACTCTCCAAAGCTACGTAGGCGTTTGCTTTTCAAGATTATCCGGGATCCCGGGTTTCCAGGTCCGGTAGCATGCATGAGGAACCCTATAGATTTTTCGGTTTTTTAGCCCCTTCGGAAGTTGCATTATTTTTTGCCGAAATGGGCTCGAGCCTCTTACGCAAATCGTGTGGTATCTTTCACATTCAGCCCCATGATGTGCTTGCTGAGGGTGATGGCTTATCGGGATTGTCATTGATTATTCTCTTCTAATCGAAATTAATCTTTCTGTAGAGAACTTATGCCATATTGGCAAAAGGGAGTGGTTATCTTCTGACCCAACGAACCTTGACCCACGTTGAATGCCCGATGCATGCGGTGCTCAGGCAAATAAGGTCTTGATTGCCGAAATTTGGGATGACCTTTTACATGGGTTCGAGAAAAATGATGAGATCTCGGTTTTTGAAGGGCAGTTTCATTGAGTTTTGAACCACACCTCTTTTCACAAAAGCACACCCCGCCTTATCTCTTTCCGATGTTGTGTTACTGTTAATGTATGCGGCTATCTCTGGAAATTTAGCTCTGTCGATCATTTCTTGACTCTATTATTGTTTTTGAGATTAACTTTTTGTTTTTGATGCTCGCTTGACTAGTTTCCCATTCACCCACACCACCTTTCTCGTTTATCATTATGCGTGTCCTTCAAGCACATCCTAATATGTACCCCCAATGCTTATCTTGTTTGGTCGTGCTGCTCCCATCATGGAAAAATTTTCCGAGCTCATCGCATCCGGGCTCGTAACTCTCCGGACTCAACTGCAGGTGTAACCAGGCATTAAATCTTAATAAAGTATGGGGTTCTTCACAGCTTTCGTTAGACGCGGTGTGTAGATATGCGGTTGGGTCATGTGGTGAGGAAATATTTGGGACAACCTAGACTTGTGCTGCCAAAAATTGCGGATGTTCCGGGCTATACACAACCTAGGCCCGCGGAAGACGACACCATAGTGGTGTCCATGTCAAGCGGTGTGGACTCCTCGGTGACGGCAGCATTGTATGCTCAGCGATACAAAAATGTTCATGGGATTTTCATGGCCAACTGGACATCTGAGAATGATAAGAGTTGCACAGAGGGCGATTGGCGAGAGGTCCAGCATCTGTGTAAGCAAATTGGTATACCATGCTCGAGAGTTAGCTTCGAGCACGAGTACTGGGCGGACGTGTTCATTCCAATGATCGATATGTACCGGGCAGGTCTGACGCCGAATCCGGACGTGGGATGTAACAAGTATGTCAAATTTGGGAAGATGGTGGAGCATCTCCATGACTCGTTTGGAGACCAAGGTAAGAACTGGTGGTTAGCCACTGGCCATTATGCTCGTATGATGCAACACGACGAATCGGGCCAACTGCACTTGATGCGAGGGACTCAGACTGAAAAGGACCAGAGTCATTACCTTTCCACAATCCCGCATAATGCTATGAGCCGATTGTTGTTTCCATTGGGTCATTTTAGCAAGCCGCAGGTCCGACAAATGGCCTCGCAGATGGGCCTGATATCGTCTTCGAAACCCGATAGTCAAGGCCTTTGTTTTGTCTCACATACCGGAAACAACTTTCGAGACTTTCTTGATAGCTATATTCCCGAAAATCCTGGAGACATAATTACTGAAGACGGTCTGGTGGTTGGCAAACATAAAGGTCTTTGGCACGCTACAATTGGTCAAAAATCTGGGGTATCCATGCCTCAGGGAGATCCTAAAACCAAGGGTGTTTGGTTCGTTAGCGAGAAGAGGCCAGAAACAAACGAGCTGGTTATTGTCAGGGGAGGGAATAATCCGTCTTTGTTCAAAAACGGGCTTGTCGTCCAGGATTGGTACTGGCTTTCTCCAGATCTTGGAACGAGTCTTCCACCTCTAGACGAGCTCACCGTCCAATTCCGATCCCTCCAGTCTCCAATCCCGCTATTATCGCTCTTCGCAAAAGACTCGGAGCTGAAGTTCTTACTTGCCAGGCCGTACAAGGGCATTGCTCCGGGTCAAACTCTGGTGCTGTATCATGGTGAGCGGGTTCTGGGTTCTGGAGTAATAACGAGCACTTTTGATGAAGATTAAGGCTTATTTTCTGGCTCATAGATAGGTATGAGATTTTGGAAATTAGCACTGCAGTGGTTAACTATGCAGATACCATACGCAGCATGACAACTAATGTGTATACGATAAAAAGACTGAATTTTAGTCTCTTGATGGCTTATAATTCCTTTCAGAGTCTGTGTAGTTGATTAGTTTTCGTAAGCATCGAAATTCCTTACCAGTTCGTGGAAGAATGCAACTCCCTCGATATGAGCATTGAGCTCAACCTTTTCGTCAATGGCATGAGCGTTTTCGCGGGCGTTCTGGCGAATTGGAGTGAATCTATAAATATTCTCTGTTAGTCTCCAGTACCATTTGGTATCCGTATTTCCAGTCATCACTGAGGGAGCAACGGTTACTTCAGATCCGACTTCAAGGTCTGAGCCAGGGAACTCTGCAAAATCCTCAAAAATGTGTCTAATTGTTCCTCCAAGAAGATCCCAAGTTGGGTTATTCGTAGTCGAAGTCATTGGTGCAGGATCAAGCTGATTGCTGAAAGAGAGAACAAACTGACCACTAGGCAGTTCGGCAAATTCCGTGCTCTTAACGGTGGAAGTCTCATTGCTATAGGAAACAACACCCAGCCCATACTTATCCGCGACTTTGGATACTTTGGCAAGAATTTTGTTCTTGACAATTTCAACAGACGATTCATATGCAACTCGATTGTTAATTTTGACAGTCACCTGTTCGGGAAGAGCATTTATCTTGACTCCTCCGTAAATGATGTCGACTGCCTGCGATGTCGAAATCAGCATCCTGGAAATGATGTCCTCGGAAATTTTCGTTAAAGCCCTCTTTTTGGCGTCTGCATTCTCCAAATTAAGCAAGTCTGCCCTGAACCCATTGTCCATTGAGTTTGCAGCTTTGGCCTCACATTGGAGCTGGTAATAGAAGGGATTCTTAGGGGAGATGTCAATTGGATAGAGTTCAGATTCAATTTCTGTAATGACCTCAGCAAGAATACCAATCGATGTGTGTCTTGGTGGGACAGAAGAGTGACCCCCATCAGTATCCAGGGTCACGATAATGTCAATGTAACCCTTCTCACCAGTAGAAGGATAGGCGAAACGCGACCCATACTTATCCTGTACTCCCAAACCACCCTCGTCGATTATGGCAAAAACACTGTTCTCACCAAGTTTTTCGAGAAGATATTCTGCAATATGCGAAGCGCCATTTTTTCCACTGGTCTCCTCATCAAAGCCAAGTGCAATGATGATCCCCCGTTTGTTGTCGAAGCCCTTTGAAAAGAGTGCTTCAAGTGCCTCAAAAATTCCAATCACGTTGTTCTTGCAGTCAGATGATCCCCGTCCCCATAAATATTTTCCATCAAAGTAGCTGTCAAAGGGAGGATGTGTCCATCTCAGTGCTGTCTCTGGAGGAACAGGCACTACATCTTGATGACCCGTGAGCATCAACGGCTTCAAATTCGGATCCGACCCTGCAATGGAAAACACCAATCCGTGAGTGTTCACACGATGTAATTCTGCCTTTGATGCCACTGTGGAAAACGTCTTCAGCAAATAGTCTTCGAATTCGAAAAAGACGTCCCATCTTGGGTCTTCTCCAATGGTACCTAAGTCATCATAGTTAGGAGTGGCTATCCTGACTGCCCCACCCCAAACGTCCAGAGAAAGATTCCTGTACTCAGGCGTATGAAAATACGACAGATTAAACAACGATCCGTCGAATGCGGGGGCCAATTTAGACAAGGATGGACATCTATCGGCATCAGCAAGTCCAACAGCATCAGGGTATACACCCATTGCTACCGGAGCAATGTAGCGTGAAACCCCCAAAACTCCTATCACACCAGCAATGGTGCCCACCACTAAGCGGCGCTTTTTCGTTGATATTTCGAAGGCAACCATTTCTCGTTAAAGCTTTTGAGTTCAGAAAGAAGTGAAAGGGGCTGATTGTTCAGCCGACTAATTTCAACGAGAGATAAACCGAGGTGATTGCGCTGTTTAGAACGATTTTAGGCAATCCTATGTGCGATGATCAAATAATGTACACGGCTCGGCATAATTACTTCCCTATCGGGTAAGCGCGTATGCAATCGAGAACTTGCAGGTAGAGGGCCTGATTAGGCAATAGTATCGAAGAGGACGGCGGTTTTGGTTAAGGATAACGGCGTTGTGGAGGGGAAAAAAAGTATAGAATAAATCTTTAAATAAGTTCGCACGAAATTTGCAACACATCGAAATTTCAGGGTCTAAAGAGCCTTCTCTTCGTCTTCGTCGCCATAGTGCTCCACACCGTCCGCAATATTGGTGATCTGGAAGAAACCGCTTGGATGTTGCAGGTGGACAATGTAAGCCATTGCGACAGCTACAAATCCAAAAACAGCAGCAAAAACTGTCGAGGCGAGCAGACCATTTTTGACGTAGGGTTGATCCTGCGTAGGATACAACACAATCGGGAACCATGCCTGGAACGAGTAACTAAGGGCGTTCATGAAGGTTGAAACGAAAGCGCGTTTGAGTGGGTCTCCCGCAAGCAGTTCGTTGACCCAACTCCAGATCTGAGCTGCTGCTCCTGGAGTCAAGCCACAGAGGTAGTATAAAGCCCATCTACCTGCACGATTAGCTGGGTGAACAGGAAGCAGCGCCAATGCAAGGTTCACTGGGAACGATACTAAGGCTACCCAAACAATGATCAGCCAACGACGACCATTTAACCAGTTGTCTGAGAGGTAAGCGTATATCACTGTGGATACAACCTGAATTGCATACATTGGAGTTGGGTAGATATTGATCTGGGAAACCGTGAACTCACCCTTATAGGACTTGAACCAGTAAGGCAACGAACTGGATGCCTGGCCGGCCAATCCCATGAGAGTGAACAATATTCCAAATCCGTAAATGTGCCATGTGCTGAACCAGCGAAAGAAATCTTTCTTGGTGTAAGTTACCTTAACGTTGACTTCATGGGGGATACGTGTTTTGGCCAGATCCACTTCTCTCTGAGAGAAGATCCAGTTTGCAGATTGTTGTCTTGGGACATCTGGAAGACCCACCACTGTGAGAAGTGCCAGTGGCAATGAGATAATCCCGTCGACGATAAAGAGCCATCTCCATCCAGACCGGCCGCTTACTCCGTCCAAACCGTCATATGCGGCAGCTTGAAGGTATCCACTGAACATTGGACCAACACCAGTACAAAACTGAATGATTGCAGATCTCTTTGTCAGCTCACTCTTTTTATACCACGAGGCGGTGATATACATGATTCCCGGGAAATGGCCGGCTTCGATCAATCCAAGAAAGAACCGAGCCACATACAACCCTCTGTAGGTCTTGACTGCGGAGGTCGCAAAGGTGATGATCGCCCATGCCACCTCAATAAAACCAAGCACATAATGTGCCTTGAGTTTAGTCAAAATCACTGAGCAAACCAGTTGTCCAATAATGTAGCCCACAGACCAGCACGCATTAGCATAATTGAGTTCGTTGCCAAACATGTTCAATTCCTCTTTCATACCAGAGACGAAAGCATTGGTGATGTTATTCTGGTCAAGATATCTCAGAAAGACTCCAGCAGCGCCCAAAAACAACAGGGTTGAGTCCAATTTGAACAACAGCCATCTCTCCTCTTTTCCGTAGTCCAAAGAGTCCCAGAGCTTCCCTCTCCATGTATGCCTTTGCGGACCGAACTCATACACCGAGGGCGATGGATCGTGGGTGGCAGAGTCCTCTGGAGACTCCACCAAGTTAACCGTTAGGATCTCGTCGGTCTTTTTTTCTGACATTCGTCTTGAATTTCAGTAATGCTACTACTACCAGATGATCTGCTGACAGAAATTGGCATAACCATGTATATATACCGCCACAGCATGAAGCGGACTACAGGACTTTTGACAGATAAAAGCCACGCAATGGCGAATAGCTAAGCAAAACGTTATTCTGCCGGTAGGTGTGGGGAACTGCTTTCTAATCTCGGGCTCATACCGGATTATGTCACTAACTGTGTCAAGACCATTTAAACTCTTACAACTGTGTGTAAGCTGCTGGATTTGCTTCCGGGGACAGCTGTAATTCCAGAGAATCGTGAAAATTTTTAGATTTCCACTCATGGAGTATATCAACTCTACACTTTCGAACCACATCTTGAAAGTCTATTGAACTAGTCTACACACAAGGTGTAGTTCTTCGGCTCAATTCTCATACGCACCCGGTTTAACTTGGGCTTGTCATCTTGACGTAGGATATTGCAAATGCACCGGGCGATAGCATCAATGTCACGTGATCTTATCTGACATGATCTTAGACCGTAAATACTCCGCGATTGCAACTGACACCCCGAATGGCGTATTTAAGACAATTTGGAAGACGTTTATTGGTGGTTGGAGACGGGAGTCAACCCGAGGTATCCACAACAGCGGCCTTCCAGAGTTCATTGACGGTGGCCAACTACGCTCGGGCAATAGCTAATAAATCACGGAAATGATAATATGGTAACTGTGGACAATTGAAGAGTGTATCTGGGTATTTCCTAGTCATTTTTCATTTCCCATTTCCCACGTCTCATTTCTCATTTCTCATGACTCATTTCCCATGTCTCTGAGAGAAAAAAACATCGTGAATCCATTTGGTTCTTTCAAGCTGTTTTCGTCACGTTCTTCTAACGCTTGCAGGAAGTGCGCGCGTTAAAGGCGATGAGGGTATGCTGGTCCCATCTCTTTAGGGCTACGCTTTCGATGAAGCTTCATTCCCTTAACTTCTACAAAGACCCAGACGTTACAGTTTTCAATATTCAAATACAATACTCAGTGTTACATATTTAATTAGTGACACCAATCAGTATTTCTGGTGTTGACTGGACACATTGAGCTTTTAAACATTCCAGAAATTCTCAACCTCATACAACAAATCAAAAATGTCGAGCCAAATAAATAACGTCATCAGCGCAATCCACCAGCGATCAACTCATCAGAAATACTCAACAGAATACCATCTTTCCAGCACATTTGCAGTTAAGACGACGGACCGTCTCGTGAACTCGTTCCCCCCGCCGCGTGCGGACGTTCCCACTAAGGCAGAGTTGCTAGACCCTAGAACTCTATTTCCGCGGCTTGAAGTGTTGCGCGAACATTTCCGCGAGGAAGGGAGAATTGAGCCATTACATGCTATGATGATAATTGATGGTGCCTCGAAACTGTTCAAGGAAGACAGCAAGCGGGCCTTGCGACTGCCTACCCCAAACCAGAAGGGCTACTCGGTAAACGTAATTGGCAGTGTCTATGGACAATTTCGGGATCTTTTGAATATTTTCGACAAGTTTGGCGATCCGAGTCGATCTGCCTACGTTTTCTTGGGAAATTATGTGAATGGCGGTGCTTTCTCCGTTGAGTGCTACCTCTATCTATGTGCTCTCAAGATCCACTTCCCATCCAACATAATCATGCTCAAAGGAAGCGAGGAGTACACCCATGGAGAAAGGAGGAAACAAAACGATAAGCATCTCAAGTTTACGTTCGAGTCTGAGTGCGAGCGCAAATACGACAAATCGCTATTCTCGTTATGTGTGCGATCATTCGCGCAACTCCCATTATATGCCGTTCTGTTCGGCAAGATTCTCTGTGTTCACTCCGGTATATCACCCGAATTCAAGACACTGGACAAAGTTGCCAAAAACGAGCGTGGAGAAGTGGATATTCTTTTCTCGCGATTTGAGTCCGGTTCAAATCCTTTCGTCTATTCTCCTCCCGAATGCTCCAAACGGTACACCAAGACATTCTCTTCTGAAGATGCCGATACGTTTTTGGCCAGATGTGGTCTTAGTGTTTTGGTGAGGTCGCATGAGATGCCTGTTGATGGGCTGGATGTGGTCAAAACGCCTTGTGGAAACACGGTCTTCACGGTTTTCAGTGCTCCTTCGTTTGGAGACACCAAGAACCACGGTTCCGGAATTGTTTTTCAACCGAACGGAAAACTAATGCAAAAAACTCTGAAGAGCATTCCCGATCCATATGTGGCTCCAAACAGCATGAATGCGTTTGAGCTCTCACTGCCAATTGCCTCCAACCACCTCAAGAACTTTGTAGAGCAGTTCGTTACAGGCTTGGGAAACCTATCTTCACCGTTGGACTTTGCATTTCCAGAATTGTCGCTGGAGGAGCAGATTTCGATCGAGAAGCATGCCTCTGTTATCGAGAGGTCTCAGCTCAAAGATTCTGTGCTGAGGGCCTGTGCTTTGCTGTCTACACTCAATAGGTCACCAAACACCCACCGAAGACCACAGGATAATGAGACTCGACCCGAAAAGCGGAATTCGCGCGACTTCCACCCGGTACCGATCATTGTGGACCAATCGCCTTCTCAAGCCTCATCTACGACGGAATCACAGGCAAATCTGCTTGCGTTTCCATTGGAAACCCCCGAATTCGACTTCGATTCATTTTTGTCATCTCCATATCCTGAAGACCCACTGGACACCACAAGCCAGGCCTCCTCCACCCTACCTGGACCCGAGTCACCAAATTTTGACGAATATCTACAGAACTTGTGAATTCAAATGAGTTTAACGCATTATAACATACAAATATATTATTCTGCCTCCTCGAAGTGTTTCCCCCATACAGGGACCAGATAAGGCGTGCACTGAAGCGAGAATTACCCGATTAGGCATAGATAAATCTGGAATCACATTTTCTGCCCCTGGCATCTTATGATTCTGTCTGGTCAATTACTATTAAGCTATACTGTTTTGAATAGATGGAATATCACCTGGTAGTTCTTGTTCATGGGTAAGTGTACTAGTTGTTAAGTTCGCATTTGTCTATTTATTGTGTCGCTAACGGAACAGGCTCTGGGGCAATACATCCCATTTCGACTACATCAAATCGCAGCTAGAGAGCAACGAGTCTCTTCACAAAAGCTCCAAAGAGACCATTGTTGTATACAGAACAGGCTCAAATGAGGGCTACAAGACCTATGACGGTATTGATCTTTGTGGCGGTCGCGTTGCGTTTGAAATAGAGCGAGAAATAGAGTTACTAAACTCCAAGGGGAATGTGACAAAGTTTTCAATCCTTGGATATTCATTGGGTGGTCTTATAGCCAGATACGCAATTGGTTTGCTTTATTACAAAGACGTATTCAAAAATATTGAGCTGATCAACTTCACGTCGTTTTGTTGTCCCCATGTCGGGGTTCTAGCTCCAGGTACTGGGATGGCTGTCAAGTTCTTCAACTGGCTGGTCCCTATACTGCTCGCAAACAGCGGCAAGCAGATGTTTTTGCGCGACAGGGTCAAGACCACCAAATTCTCGATTCCAGAAGGTTCTAGAAACTCATCTTCAACAGATCTCAAAAGTCTTGGCACAGAGATCACTCTGGAACAACCCCTTCTGCTGCTGATGGCCAGTCCGAACTCTGTCTTCTACAAGGCTCTCAGCAGCTTCAAACATCACGTGTTGTATTCCAATGTTGTCAACGACAAACGTACGTCTTGGTGGTCTGCTGGTATTTCGATGATGAACCCGTTCGAGGTCCTGGACACCAATCCGAATGTGATGATCGACGAAGACGGAGTGATCAATTTTGAGAACGGCTCCAAGTTCGAGCTTCACTTTGTGAAGAACTATGAGCCCACAGTTTTGGATGTGAACTCGCCAATTAAGCTGCAGAAGGATCTGGCTGTAATTGAGCTCAAGCAGACCGTTAATCCACTCAAGGGTAATGTTGCACCAGCTGGTCGTCGCAGAGGGGTTGGTGTTGAACAGCAGAACAACGCTCTTCCATCTGGCAACTTCTTCCAGCGCAAATTCAAGTGGGTCAATTTTTTGCTGAACTTTCTGGTCTACGCTCCTGTTTGGGTTATCTGGTTCATTGGAAACAACTTAATCCAACGGGTCAACTCTGGTCTGCGAGTTCTACGCGAGTCAGATAGGAGCGATGTATTGAATGAACTTTACAGTTTCTCAGTGGAGGATGAGCACACGGTCACAGATGTTCCTCAAGAAGTTGAAGCCTCCATTGAGGCAGAAATGTTGATCACAGATGAAAAACGTAAACGTCGTCCAAGTCTTACGAGGAAGCTTTCAGAGACATACGAGGATCTGGGTAAGAACATTGAGGCCAATATCCACGATCACACCGATGGTTTGCTGGAATCGATGTGGGATGCCATGACTTCCAAACCTGCGGGAGAACCTACTCTTTTTGAGCAAGAACATCTACTTACTCCTCAACAGTCTGCCAAAATTCCCCCTGAGGATATCGTCACAATCACCACCACTTTGGA
Organism: Kuraishia capsulata CBS 1993; assembly: GCF_000576695.1. Taxonomy (NCBI): domain Eukaryota; kingdom Fungi; phylum Ascomycota; class Pichiomycetes; order Pichiales; family Pichiaceae; genus Kuraishia; species Kuraishia capsulata. The sequence goes on from NW_019172950.1 coordinate 375,826, forward strand.
GAAACTGTCCAAGCACGAGTTCAAGCCCCAGGCTGAAGTGGAGACCAAAATTTCATCACCTCCAAAGGAAGATCTTGAAGAGCTGGTGCTGAAGCCGTTTCAATTGGCCCTTTCCGAGGAACAATTGGCTATTATACACAATCTCAACCAGCTAAAATGGAGAAAATTTCCAATCTACATTACAGGCACAATGGCAACGCATGCGGCTGCCATAGTTAGACATCGCGACGAGAACTTTGCTGAAGGTGAAGTTGTCGTGAGACATTGGATTGACGAAGAGTTTAGGCGTGATTGAAGTGCTGGGAATGGGGGTTAGCGATGTGGATTTTTTTTATCTATTCAAGCCGCACGGTCTGCATTTTGTAATGTACATAAATTGGGGTTTTCAGTATTTGCAAAAAGTAGAGATGGTTATTCGTTCAGCAGGCTCAACTCCTCTTCCATCAGCTCCAAAACAGTACCAATCTTGGATAACAATCCGCTGATCTCGTCTGTAAGATGCTGTCTGGATGACCCCGGGTTGTTATCCAAGAAGAGTGCCGGGTTGAGAGTCTGCGATAGCGGGAAGAGAGAATTGCCAACGCTCAATATCTTAGACTCGATCGTAGGAGCAGAACCTACGCTGGTTGCTGCGGTCTGCGCGGTGGTAATCGATGCTGCTGTTGATCCTGATATCGACGAAGAACGCGATGTTGGGTGATGAGGATACTCGTCCGACGCAGTGCTGGGTTTGCGTATCTGCTGTTGCTGCCCAGTCTGGCCCAGTTGCTGTCTCTGCATGGACAGAGTGGAAGTGTGAGTTCTTGGAGGACCTTGTTGCAAAGGAGGTGATGTTGAGATGCTTCCATTTCTTTGCTCTGGAGTAGCAGGTCCGCTAAACACGTTCTGTCTCTCCGTAAGTGGGGTCATCACTTTTGGAGCACCGAGCATCAGATTGGGATTGACCCCAAACTGGTTGATATTTAGATCATCCGTTTTCATGGCGTTGTCCAAAGCACCCAGATTTGGAGGAGCACGTGCCAAGGGTGTCTGGATACGCAATCCAAGGGACTGGGAAGACTCTGCGACCGTCTTGGTAGAATTCATAGGCTGCAACAGAGGTGGCATCGAGGCCGTGCTGGTCATTAAAGGTTTCATAGAGTGAGGCGGTGTGGTGCCGTGTTTTGGCGGCGAAGATGTGGTTCCTTCAAAATGCGAGTGTAGTTGTTTTGTGGGTGATGGTGTGCGCCTGTGGTTATGAGGAGGTTGTGATGTTGGATGTGACTGCATTGTTGTGGAGGGAAGAGTCGGTCTCCTCTGTAGATTCACCGCAAAATCAGAGGTTCCATCCTGCTTATTCAAATTTCGCAGATCCAGATATGAGACACTTGCAGAAGAATGGACTGTACGAGAATCTGACTGCTGTTGCAAAGTCGAAGCCCTCGGTCTCGAGGCGGTTCGAGGTCCCGTTTCTGTCGCGGTTGAAAGAGGAGTGGCCAGAGACAATTCGTCCATACTAGGGATCTCAATCTCCACCATCGGTGAAGCGTTATGTGCGGTTGAATGAGAAGCACTGGCTGTGTTAATAATCTTGGAAGAATCAAATGCAAGAGGTTTTGAAGCGATGTTCAGCTCATGGTCACTCTCTTCGTCTTCCTCCCCATTTTCTTCGAACAACTGCAACAATGATTTCGGGGCCTCTTTTCTGCTCGTCTGTATAGTGGTTCCAGCCCTAAGTGTGGGGTCCTCACGAACTGTAGAGCCAATCCCGGTGCCAATTTGGGTCACATAGGTCTGCTGGTATTGGTTAGTCATAAAATCGTCGTAGTTGTGACGGGCATTGGTTGCATGAACCGGAGACATATCGTTGTTCGTGCTGAAATCGTTGATGTTGTTGATGTTGATATCGTTATCGAGGATATACTCGGCACTGCTCAACGAGTCAAAGTCCCACTTAACATCCAGATCTCCAGCCTCTTCCACATTGGCAATGCTGTTGTCCAGATCGTCTTCAAGACCAGCACCGATGCTGTCTCGAGAAGACTTCTTTTCTCTCCAAAGCAAGTATCGTGAGATCAGCTCCTTCAGAATCGAACTGGGCTGAGGTCTGTAGGTCCTCACAAATTTCGATTTCAGCAAGTCCTCGGCCATCGGGCGTGAATCAGGGCTTTCGTCCAAACATAGTGCTATGATCTCTTTCAATATTGGGGAGTGGTTCCTTCCCTCCAGACGAGGTGGCTCGTGAGACGTGATCAATTGCATCGCGCGCATGGCATCCTTGTCGCTATAGGGTGGATTCCCAGTAGCAAACTCGTAAATGGTGATTCCCAGAGACCATATATCGGCTTTCACATTGTACATTTGGCCATCCATGATCACCTCTGGAGCCATCCAGTACGGAGTTCCAGCCATGGTGGATCTTTTGAGTGCCGTGGAAGTCAGCTGGGCAGCCACTCCAAAATCGCACAGTTCGACCCTACCCTCGTTGGTTATCAAAACGTTTGCGGCTTTGAGATCCCGATGAATTACACCAGCCTTGTGAACTGCCTGAAGTGCCGTGAGCAACTCTCGCACTATGACACCGATATAACGCTCTTCAACGGGCCCGGGCCTCAGTAGTGTTCTCATTGATCCCCCGGCACAGTGGTCCATGACGATCCACAGCCGAGTATTGTTCAGGAAAGATCCATGATAATGGGTAACATTAGGGACTCCTTTCAGCTGGGCCAGAAATTGTATCTCTTGTTGAACATCCTTGACTTCATCTTCAGCTGTGTCCAGGTTCAACACCTTGATTGCAACTACTTGGTTAGTGGCTCTGTGAATTCCTTTGTAAACCACACCAAATTTTCCGCGGCCAATAATCTCGGTTCGCTTGTAAATCTGAGTCACGGGTATATCCGATACGACGGTGGCCGTCATGTTCGTGTGAGCCACGAGCTAGTGGAGATCAAAGACTAGATCTGGAGCACCAAGTGCGGTTCAAGAAATCTCTCGATAATGACGAGAATAAACGGAGACTAAAAGGGGGTCGCGCAAGAACGAATAGATCTTGACGAAATCCAAAAAAGAAGGATTTTCGAGGCTCGAATGTGGAATTCGGTGGAGTGTGAAATTGTCTTTTGATCTTGTTACATGCGCCATGTTAGGATTGTGAGGATTGTGCGGTCTGCCTCCTTTGGGACGGGTAACCCTGGCGCGTGCGCGGCTGAGTGAAGGAAATGATGTGTGGTCAGGACTACAAACAGGCTTGGAAAGAATCATAGAGGATTCTGATGGATATTTTCAGATCTGTCAGACCAGTAATGTTATGAATCTGTATTTTTTTTGCTTTCTTTATCTAACTTTTGACCCTTCCCGCACTGCCTAAAAGGCTATCCCTTTCGGGGTGCGTTAACCATTTATAATCAAAGCGAGCACGGATCACCTAATTGTTGCCCTGGTAATCAGTCTGCTCATCAGCTGAAAAGGGAAACCCAGTTTCAATTGGCTTTGAGATTAAGTTCTAACGAGCCTTTTTCTTCATTTCTTTTATTTTCCTCCAGTCTAGTCGGAATCTCGCTGCCAAATTTTGGTTGCACGGTTCCAGCTAAAACGGTTTTGAGTCGGTCACTACCAGCTTGGCCTTCACTATCTGGTTGTTTTATTTGATACTCGTGATATTTCACATTGCGAATTTCACCGCTAATTACCCGTCTGTCAAACAGTAAGAGTTTGAGAAACAAAAGCTATTCCACAGGTCAAAGCCAACCAGCCTCAAGCCACACGTCTCGGCCTGAGACATGAGACCTTAATCTGGGGAAGCGAAAATCTGGGGTTTGCATGCGTTTGTGCTACTTGCTTACAGACTTCTATCCTCGTGTTTATTTCATTTACTTCCTCTCGCTAGATTACGATTCAGTCATTCGGCAGGTATGGCGTCGGGTTTCGGCTCGGGATCGTTACCTTTGCTCTGTGGTGGGTTCTGGTACTGCTGTTGCTGCTGTTGCTGCTTTCTCTGTCTCTCGTATTCCAATTTGTTGCTTATCAGATAAGTGGCCCGTTCGATCGCTGAGGGGGTCCCCATTAGTGTGAGTTTGCGCTCAAAAGCCCCCGGCACTTCCTCGTTAACCTTCACATAACACCCGGAGGAAGCGCGTATCTCGGCAAGGTTCTTGCCTCCTTTGCCAATTACCAGCCCAATATGCTCTTGCGGAACCATCAAGTCCTGGTTCACCTTTTCCTCGTGCGGCACATACGCCCCATATGGCGGCTGTGGTTTCATCATTGCGCCCATCCCTTGGTTTATATACCCATAACCACCCATGCGTCCAGCGCCATTGGGGTGGCTGTTTCTGCCCATCATTCCTATAGGTCCTCCCACCATCATTCCCATTCCCATATTCATCATTTGGTGGTGGGCACTAGAAGGAGGAGACCCCATCATAGGGTACATCTGCTGGGTATCGATTCCGTAGTTGGCCGGGTTGTAGAAAACCATCTTGGTTACAAAGCCTTTGTGCTCTATCACGGTTTGCGCAACATAGTAGGCTGCAATGTGAATCGCATCTGCCACTCCGTTGATATGCAAGATCCGGTCAGTTGAGTTTGGCAACGTCCGATCGTCTGCCTTCAAAAGCGCAGCTGAGTTCTCCTCAATCTCACGGAACCGTGCACCCTTCTTTCCAATGATATATCCCATGATAGTATGTGGAAACAAAAGCCTCAGGAAGAATTGGTTTGAATCCAATGAAGACGCTTGCTCCAGGGGCTCGTTTAAAATCACCCTTACTATGATACCAAACGCCTTCGCCACGTTCTCAGAGCCTCCTCTTACAGAAATCACGCGTTCTGGAACACCCTTCACGTTCTCGCTCACGTTTATGCGGCAATTGGACATTTCTTTGATTCGGTTGATGGTTTCGCCGCCTTTCCCTACCACTACGGCCGCTTCCTTCACGTTACAGAGCATTCTGAAGTGCACGTACGTGGGGTCGTCGTCCTGAACTTTGTGACTGCTGATTGGGCCAGCTGCAGGCTTTTGGTCTCCATCCTGCTGGCCAACTTCTGATTCATCTGCTGTAGCAACAACAGGCGCAGTGTTTTGTTTGTCGTCATCGATGTCGTGTTGTTCGACGGCCTCGGAATCGAGCGCAACGCGTTTGACTCCGGAAGCCTCGTTCTCTTCGTTCTTTCGCTTGAGCATTCCACCAGAGTCAACTGACTGAGTTAAAGAACGTCAAAAAAATTGATTTAAGTGGGCCAACGGAAGAAGTGCGCGCTGTCGATGAGTTCGTCTTGTTGTGTGGTTATTTGTACAAGACAAAAAAGGTCGTGACAGGAAGGTCTTCGGGGTTATGCAGCGATGGCAAGATACTTTTTGTTTTCGCACGAGTATAGTAGAATCCATTGCGAAAAGCGTGGACTATCTCTGTAGTTTAGGCGTTGAAAGGCGTGTTTTTCGAGCTATTATATTGTTTTTATGTCTGAAAAAGCCAGTGACGAGGAGTACGACGAGTCTCAGGATGAGGACTTTGACCCTTCAGCACAAAAAGAGGCTCTGAGTAACAGCGACGAGGAGGGTGCCGAAGCTCCAGACGAGGAGCTCAGCACGGAGATCGGGAAGGCGCGATATGCTAATATCGAGAGCAGTGAGGGTGGTTTGATAAGAACGCGGAACCAGCGACTCAATGAGGTGAAGGATGCCAAGTCGTTCAACTTGGTTGCCAAAACTACAAACGAAGATATCGATTCGATGTGGGAGGAGATGAAGGCGGCATCAGCACCCAAGACCACACAGGAGAGAAAAGAAGAGGCAGAAAAGGTCGTCAAAGCCCCTCAGACCGTTTCTGACCACGAAAAGATCAAGATTAGAACCACATACGAGTTTGCAGGCGAAACTGTGACTGAAGAGAAGTGGGTGGAAGCAACCTCAGAAGAGGCCAAGGCGTACCTAAACTCGGTAAAACTAAAGACCGAGGAACAGAAAGTACCCCAGAAGCCTTTGCCTCGTAGAGGACCTGTCAAGCGCAAAAGACCTGGTCTTCTAGATGCCGTTATCAACAACTCCAGCACCTCAAAGCTGTCTACTTTGGAGAAGTCCAGACTTGATTGGGCCGGATATGTTGACAAACAGGGAATCAAGGATGAGCTCAAGACATTCAACAAGGGTGGTTTTCTGCAGAAGCAAGATTTTCTTGCGAGGGTGGAGGCCAACAAGGACCAGAAGTACAAGGACGCGAAAGAAGCTCAGAAGAAGAAGTAGAAGAAGAAGTAGAGGAAGACTTGTATATTAGTGACGAATCTGACGAAAAGAAAGACAAAATCAAAGTAAAGGCGAGTTCATATGATACAGATGAGTGAGATCTAATGAAAGAAAGTGTTTATATATTACAGAAACAATGGAAGGAATTGAGGTGTCTAAGTCAGCCTCTATGTGACCTTCTCGAAGACAACCAGTTAATGAAGTCAAAATAGACAGAAGGCTGAATTTTAGAGCTGCTTCCACTAATGCTCCATTTCTTCAAAGAGAGACTGTAGATTGCAATTAGTTTTTCCAGGACAGACTCCTCATTCTCGCCAACTCCGAAATTTTTCATTACCGTTTTTGCAACGAATATGCACGATTGATTGCATGCATTAGAATGGGCTCCTAATGCAGATTTTTCTGCCTTATCTTGGAATTTTTGCATCAACTCAATGTATGACTCGTAACCAGACGACTGGTCCAGAATAATCTTGGTTTTGCATATTTTCATCTTCAACAGTTTATGGGCCTTTTCACCTATGGTTTTCTCCTGAGTGAGAGAAATTAAATCAATCAAAGGCGATAGCATGGTCAGATTGAGAGAAGACTCAGACTGCGAGTCCACAAACTGCTCCAGAAGATCCAAGATACGGCTCTTGAACATCACCATCGTCTTCTTCGCATCTTGGACCTCAAGTTTTCTGGCATTTCCAGATTTTGATTGGACCGAAGAGAGGGCATTTTGACGTTCCTTGAAGATAATGGACAATTGTGAGTCGATGGCCATCATCTGTTCATCCGACATGGACTCAACATCAGATTCCACGTCTGAATCGTCAGAAGAGTCGAACTTGACTTCTCCATCAGCAGAGGCTGGAATTCCAAGAGCTTCTGCCAGTGCAACGTTGGTCTTTCTGTCGACTTCTTCAATGAGAACTTCCGTCTTAAGGTCATCCTGTGACTCGGAGTCTGAGACGTCAGAATCTGATTGAGCATTTTTTTCGCTGTTATCAGTACTGCTATCAGACTGGTCTTCATCTTCGTCTTCGTCGTCGTCTTCATTATCCGAGCTGTGGCCATGGTCATGGCCAGGCCCGTGATCATGGTCATGCTCATCCTCATCACTGCTTTCACCATCATCACTGCTGCCTTCCAGCTCAAATTGTTCATCGCTGTTGAAAATCTTATCGAGGCCTTGCTTATTCTCCTTGGTCAGCAGAATTTCATACAAAACCTCCAAATTCGACTCGCTGATATCTCCCAGTATGGATTCCCAAACCGTCATAGCCAGCTTCTTCATGAATACCGAGTGCTGTGTCAAGAATGAAAGTAAAATGTCTAGTAAAATTCCAGTAGCCTCTTCTTTATCACTCTCATCTTCACCAGCAAAAACCTTTTCATATGCCACTTGAAGCTCTTGAAAAATACCAACTGATTCTGCGTCACCACTATACAGCTGAAGAAGAGTACTGGAGAACAGTAAGTCAAAGCTCATGAGAAGCTTTGTGTCTAGTCCCTTGGTTTTGGCATCTTTTATAAGCAACCAGATCGAGCTCAGTGTCTTCATTGAGTCACTCTTAAATTCCTCGATTTCTTCGTCGAAAGAGGTTCTCAAAACGAAGCCTGGGTCTTGTGCCAGTTTCTCTATCGTCTGAATGATCCCAGAGGTCCACGAAATATCATCTTTTCTTTGAAGATGCAGGATTTCTGACAGAATCGAAGTCATTCTGTCTTGTGAAATTTTGGCAATTTTGTCGCTGTATAAATCGGAGTACTTTTCAGCCTTGAAGAAAACCAGCTTCACGATATAATCGAGGCATACCACCAACCATCCGTTATTCTGGTCAGTTTTGCCTAGATGTTGCTTCTTGGATCTGACCAGATGAAGCATTGTGTCCAGTACAAAGTTTTGGCACTTCACTATATCCTCCATCAGCTTCTCTTGAGAGGAAAGCTCTGTCAAGAAGGATATCACATCCACCAGATCATCATCATCAGTGGAGTTAACAATCTGCTCCACGGTTCTCGACTTCGAGAGTCTGTCGAAGTTGATTGTTCCCACGGGTTTGGAAAGAAGGGCTTTCAAAATAGGAAAGGCTTTCTTTGGAAACTCAGAACTAACCTGGACAATCGTTTTGAGCACAAGTTCGGAAATCTTGTTCAGAGTTCTATCCTGTTTGGCAGATTGGTTTATCAGAGTCCGGAGGAAATTCGGACTAAAGATAGCATTGACCTGGTCTGGTGGTAATTGAGGACTTTGGATTAAAAATCTGAACAGCTCAAACCCGGTAAATTTCCTCTCGGGAGAGGCTGAAAGTGCAAACAGCTGTTGATCAACTCCAGCTGTCCAAAGCTCGTGAAGCTTAATCTTTTCTGTCACCGTAACCTTTTTGGCCTTTTTATTGGACCCTTTACTGGATCCCTTCTTTCTCTTCTTGGAGTTCTCATCCTGAAAAATCTCGACATCATCTTCAATATCACCAGCTATAGTCTCAGCAAACAGTAGCTTCCAAGAATGCGGTATGGCAGTGGTCCAGTTACTCTTTTGTTTCTGTGCAGTCTTTTCTCCGTCCTCGGAGTTTTCCACAGGGGCCTCTTTGAGGATCTTTGCTAATATCTGCAGGTTTGGTCTCAATGTGGGGTCACCTCCCTTCCAGAAGGATCCACCCTGCAAATCGAATCCGGCCCTTTCGCCAGCTATTGGCCTGAGAGCAGCTGGAATGGTGAGGTATATCAGCAGTCCTTCAGTGGACAGCGTCAAACCAGCTTCATGAATTTGAACCAACAGCTGTGAAAGTGCTCTTTCGAAAGCTGGAATTGCAACAGATTGTGAGACAATATGATAGCGTACCAGTGCCTGTTGAATTGCAAAGAAAACGGCCTCTCTGATCCAAGGCTTGGCTAGTGACAGAAAGATCAGCTCCTTGTTGATTTCAATCAGAGTTTCTGTAGCTCCATTTTCCAGTGATTTTCTCATGAACTCCGAGTTCAACAAGGCCTGTAATCCGAACAATCTGCCGAAGAGCAGAGCACGTTCGGAGCGTCCGTTATTCTTCGAGGTGGTCGAGGCCAATTTCGAATCCAGATCCCTGAAAAATTCGTGAGTGGTGAACATGTCTCTTTCCTCCATCAGTGAAATTATCTCTCCCAAACACATCGAAAATCCGATGCGTGCAGCCGCTCTGGTGGACGAAAGGCCTTTGATAAGACGGTCGTAGGCATAGCTCCAGTCAGCATCGCTATTGGCGGCGTTTAACTCATCCACAAGCGCCACAGCCGCTTCAATCCTTTCCTGCTCAATCTCAGATGCAAGACGGTAATAATGATCTTTTGAAACGGGCATTTTCAAGGTATTTGGACTCAGCGACGGGAGGTCCATTCAGCGTCTCCTGTTCTCTGATAATGGAAAAAAAATTGGATGCCTCATCGGGGCCTCGCAGCAGTGGGAGCGACGCCCGGTTATCGGGGGATGAAGCACATTGAACTGTCGTGTTCTAATCGGTTTCTCATACCCATATTTACACTGTGAAGAGTTAGTCAGAGACCGGGAGCTCCGCTTCTTCTAATTTGTCGAGCTGGATTGGCTTCAACGTCCTGGTCAAGAGCTACCAGAGGCTAGTCAATCTACAAGTTGCACTACTTTCACTTAACCAATTGATCATATAACACACAAAATGTCATCTTGGCAAAAGGCTGGATTCTCGTGAGTATATTTTGCAGCGCTTTTTCTGGGTATTCGGACAGAATCGCCAAACTCGGTAACAGTCCTCGGTGACGATATCGGCGTTAGCGTTTACACCACCCATGAACAATCCTTGAACCTTTTAACTGACGAAAGAAATAGTTTCAACAAGTACTTGTCGATTGCTGCTAGAACTGTGCGCAGATCCCTTAAGGAGGATCTGAGAGTCGCCAGTGAGAAAAGAGACTTTGTCGAGGCCAAGGTCCAGGTTCTCGAGAACGGTTCTGTCACCAAGACCACCGATCTGTCTCTGACCAAATAAGATGTTTACTCGATCGCTGTTGGTTGAAACATGATGAAAAATCAACCAAAAAAAGAGCATCAATGCGAAGTCATGGTGCCAGTCTCGGCTGGTCCAGGCCGCTTCTGCGTTTGACTAGTTTAACGAACCAATTATACAATTAGACGTTTCGAGGTTGTAGATATTACTCCCAGCAGTTCCTGCTTCACGTTTTCATCGGTAATGCGCAATTATCCTCAGTGTTATCTCATTTCTCCGATCCTTGAATTCCTCGTTCTGAAGCAAACTGCCACTCTATGCCGTACCAATAGCCTGAGCACGACATCCGGTTGGACACCTTTCAATCAGTCACAGGCCGATAAGTGTTTTCTGTCCTCAAACCACCGTTAAACGTGAGATTCACGAGTCCAGGCCATGAGTGGGTTGTTCTTTAGATCTTGCAGGTTTGGCTTAGATGCCTTAATTATACCGAAGAGGTCCGTCCTGGGACCTTTGAGGCCACTGAATACCAGGATGTTCACACATATCAGCCCTGCTGGCTTCAGCCTGGCAAAGATTAACCACACAAGTTCGAGTTTTGGTCAACTGAAATGCAGAAATAATTTTGATGTGCGGTTTATTGGATTTGCACATTTATTTGGAGTAAGAGGCTTTTCGTCAACCATTCGCGTTTGTGCTGAAGTCAAGACTGGCCATGAGGACGACAAGAAAAGTTCCTCTTTGCTGCCTCACGCAGCGACCACAGATATAGAAGCTGCTGTTTTAGAGGAGCAGCAGAAATCAGGTTTCAAGGAGGTGTGGAGACTTTTGAAGTTGGCGAAGCGCGATTCGCGGCTTTTCGGAATAGCCATAGTGTTTCTTTTTCTCAGTGCTGCAATAGTCATGAGTCTTCCGAAAGTCACAGGAGAGATACTGGATGCCACTCGAAAATTTGCTGATCTCGAGTCTATTGAGCTCTTTGGGCTTACTTTGAACGAGTTTTTGCTGGCCATGGGGTTGCTGTTGATCGTCTCAACGGCAGCCACGTTTGGGAGGATTATCATCCTGAGAGTGTTGGGAGAGAGACTTGTGGCCAGGCTCAGATCCAGCATCATGAAAAGAACATTGACGCAAGACATGGAGTTTTTTGATGTTCACAAAGTGGGTGATCTTATCTCCAGACTGTCTGGGGACGCCTATGTGGTCTCCAGATCCGTGACTCAAAACCTTTCAGATGGAATCAAACACACCATTGTAGGTTGTTCCGGTATCACGATGATGTGCTTGTTATCCATGAAGCTTTCTTTTGTCATATTGGCGTTTGCTCCTCCGCTGATATGGGGTTCCTATGTTTATGGCCAGAAAATACGAACTATCTCGAGGTCTTTGCAACAGGCCGCTGGTATGCTATCCAAAACTGCTGAGGAAGAGCTGAATTCCATCAAAACAATCCAGTCTTTTACGGGAGAGGGGAAGGAGTTGCACAGATACAACAGTCAGGTCAGAGACGTTTATAAAATTGGATACAAAGAGGCTTTGACGAATGCCACATTCTTCGCCTCCACTGGAATCATTGGAAATGTCACATTCCTGCTGATTCTGGGCTATGGAACTCACCTGGTGATGAAAGGTTTCATGACTGTGGGTGATCTTACTGCCTTTATGCTCTACACCGAGTATGCTGGTGGTGCCGTTTTCGGTCTGGCCAACTTCTACTCGGAGCTCATGAAGGGAGCCGGTGCATCTTCACGTTTGTTCGAGCTCTTGGATAGGAAGCCTGTGATAGAACAGTCTCTTGGAAAGAAGCTGAAAATCACCCGCGGTGAAATCGTTTTTGAAAATGTGTCGTTCTCATACCCTACCAGACCAGACAACCAGATCTTTGACAAGTTGTCTTTCACAATAGCACCTGGTCAGAACGTTTGCATTGTGGGTCCATCTGGTCGCGGAAAGTCTACCATTGCGTCGCTTTTGCTGAGATTCTACAATCCTACTGGTGGACGAATTCTCATAGATGACCAAGATATTACAAAATACAGTGTAAACTCGCTGAGACGAGTCTTAGGGGTGGTTCAACAAGAGCCTGTCCTTATCTCCGGAACCGTTGCTGACAATATCCGCTATGGAATCTCCAACTCCAGCAAAGTCACTAACGAGGAAATGATAAGCGCTGCCAGAAAGGCAAATTGCCACGAGTTTGTGTCCGCATTTACAGATGGCTACGACACCAATATTGGACCGCGTGGTTCTCTACTTTCCGGTGGGCAGAAACAACGTGTTGCTATTGCGAGAGCTCTTTTGAAGAACCCAAGCATCCTGATCCTGGACGAGGCCACTTCGGCACTAGACTCGAAATCTGAACACGCAGTCAACTACACTCTCTCGAGGCTCATGCGCGACAAGTCTCTTACCACAATCTCAATTGCACATAGACTATCCACCATTGAAAGGGCAGATTACGTCTTGGTATTGGGCTATGATGGCAAGCTTGCTGAGTACGGAAAGTTCAAGGACCTTTACAGCAACAAGGATTCGCGCCTATTCAAACTTCTCAACGACGAAGCGAGAAAGGAACAAGTGGAGAAGAGTGAGAAAGATGCCGTGGCTGCCGCTGCCAAGGTTAAACTTGCTGATCTCAATAAGCTGCGAGGAGAGGAGCAGGAGCAGGAAATTCTCTCTACAGCGGAAGGAATCTCACAAGAAGACAAGGATGAGGCCGAAAGAGGTGTACAGAAGATTAGAGATGAGATTATAAGCAAGGAGAAGGAGATTTTGGACGACAGATTTCTCAAGAACAACATTGACGTGCCATTGCCGGACCATCTCAAGTTCGAACAGCTTGTCAAAGACCATTCCACCCGCACGAACTCGCAGTGAGGTTTTTCAGTGATGTTGGTGCTGGCACCACAGAAATATACAAATTTATAGACAAATTATTCTGAGGATCTGTAAATAAGACGATGATATGACAGAAGAGAACAGTGCAGTGCAGTAAATCGTGGGGAGTGAAAAGTTTGGGAGTGTGATACCCAATATTCCCAGAACGGGATAAACGTAAACATCCATCTCAATACACAGTTCGAGGCCAACTTATTCTTGGAGACAAACTGGCAGGACGATATCGAACGCTATTTGGAGTCACTTTTCCTTAGATTGGCTCAGTTATACTGCTTATACTGAACAACAACAGCCGTGCAAATGTCTGAGACCGTCGTGCCTCTTTCTCGGTTGTTGAGAGTAGCGGTGCAGGTCTCTGTGTTCGAAGAGCTTTCGAATCTGAAACAACTGGAGGAAACAACTTCGGAAACATTGCTCAAACATGATTTACTAAAGACGGAACAGAGTCTCAGTGAAATGGTGGCGTATTTGAATCGGCTACTTGAGGCCTTCCAGGGTATGCAAGTTCAACTACAAGAGAGTCTTGATTGGATATACGAAGGAAGAAGTGAAGTCTACGAAATAAATCGCAATTTGGATATAATCGATACTATAGTTGCAGATCTGGTGGTGATAGTTGAGACTAAACTCTCTAGCAGCCCTGATGAGGCATCCGAGCGGTTCACCGATGTATTGGTGTCGCTGTCTGACATCTGCGAGTTGTCCTTGAAAGTGAAAAAATACTCATTGGTGCTCAAGAAGAAGGCTGATATGTCTGCACAGTATCACGAGCTCAGAAGTGGGGTTCTGGGGTCGATTGGTACCGAAATCGAACAATGTTTAAAGGATTCCCACTCGATACACGAAACAAGACTTTCGTCACCAGTTAGGCGAGTCCCACAATTTACACTGGAAGACCTCACTCAGAAGATGAAACCCCCGGGCAACGCCTCTTTGAGCTCTCTGAGATTGCCAACTTTTAATGAAATTGACGAATTGTTGTATACCCAGTTCCGGAATCTGGAGTCGAGGCTGAGTCCCCTCAATGCCTCTCTTATATTCGTTCCACAGGCGCTTGAACAGTTCAGTGTTTCTGCTCTTGAGTTGTACCCGGATTCGATATCAGAGCTTCTTGATGCCTACGAAGGACTCAGGAAGAAGTTCGCGGTTCTCAGCGACGAAACGGAGCAACTACGAATTGAGCTGGTACAGCAGAGATGGCTCGAGATTTTTGGTCATCTGATTGCCGAAGTGGCTCTCATGATGGACGATGTTGAGAAAGAGCTTAGAAATTCTGATGGACAGATATCACATGTGTGCAGCTACAAGATCGAGACGATAGACGAGACTTTGGATATATTAAAGCGTGCAGTAGCAGAGGGACTGATTGAGAATAGCAGTATCAACCATGACAAAAACACGCTCATCAAGAGGCTTTTCACTGTGAAGGACCAGGTCTTCCAGATAGAGAAGTCTGCCGGAACCGGGAGTCGACATTCTTCTTACGAGCTCGAAGCCAGTCCTGCTGATGTTGCCATAGAACCCAGCTTCTTGAAACGTCCAGACCAAGCAGGGTCCTCCAGGGAAAAGAGAAGGGTCTCACTGAAAGCAGGAAGCTCATTTGCAGCCTCGATGAACCTGAAACCCATTTTAATTGAACACAACCCAGTCTCTCCAGATAGAGAACCTGAAAAGACTACGCCGAGTCGCCCAGCGCTAGGGGAGACCTCAAGACACAACATTCTATCATCCGCAGATCACAAGTTACAGCAGGACGGAGAAGATTCTCTCGCCTATGGAATTCAACGAATGAGTCTTCACAAAGAAGCAGCAACAAAAACCACTATCCACACACCCTTAAGAAAAGGTGAAGACAATATATTCTTGACGCCTGCTCTTCGTTCGCGGTATTTAAGGCGCCAATCCATGATCCCTGTGCCGACACCACAGAAGAGTGTTGAACGATCAGGCATCAAGTTCTCGACAAGACCTGCAGATTCCACGAGAAAATCCCGAATCCCAGTTCCTACGGGCTCGTTGGTGAGGCCTGGTTCCAGAACAGCAAATCAGCAGACGGCTCAAGGACTCAAAACTTCACACAAAACGCCCTCCAAAACACCTAATCAGAGACCAGAATCATCACTTCAAAGACCAGATTCAGCCACCAAGTCGAGAATACCGCAGCTGACCCCAATAAGACAATCCATTCCGGTCCGGAGTCTTTCTGCACTAGCGGTTGCCAGGGAAAGAAGCATTCCACGAGCTCGCAAACCTTCTGAAGACGAATTCTTTTGATTGCCATAATTTTGTACAAGTAAACCAATGGATAAGTCACGATGTCATAAACCGTACTGAGTATTGAATCCTATACATCTCTCATTTATCACCAAAGATTCTGGTTATCCACCTACTCTTGTGAACTGCCATTTTCTCCTCTTCGTCAAATTCCCTTATAACACCAGTTCTGGGATTATATTCACCAACCTGGATTTTCCTCTCGCCTCCTTGGAAGTATCTCCTGTAAAGTTCCAAACCTGGGAATATGATGAGAGGAATGCTGACGATAATCATTTGCAGGCTTGTAGCATTAGTATCCCAGCCCCAAATTCGGAGAAAAAAATCAACCACTTACCCTCTGCCACGCATCATAACCTCCTTCGGCACTTTTTTCATATCCATGTTGACAGGATTATGTGTAAACCTTGAGGCTAAAGAGTGACGGTAAAGAAGGTATGAGAGAGAGAGGGTAGTTTTGAGTGTTGAACCTCTTCTCTAATCTTAGCACCGCACGCACCTTCAGAACGACCCAAACGCTTCTCCACAGAAAGGCACTCAACACCCTCTGAAGTTTACCTGGTAGCTGATAATAACGGTGTGTATTTAGTCACAACATCTGAGCTCCAAAAAAATTGAATCACTTCGTTTCTCACCCTCCAGAAATCAAAAAAAACAAACTGGACGAGACCGGAGTCGAACCGATGACCTTTCACATGCAAAGCGAACGCGCTACCAACTACGCCACACGCCCTGGCAATCACAATTTTTCAAAAACTCGCCTTAAGTACCTATTGTTTCGTGTATTAACCAATCTAGACTGGGAACCACTCTCGCGGTGTCAGCATCAAGACTTCCCCCATCAACGCTTGCAACTCTACAGAAGCTGTACATCTTTCCAATTAATTCATTGTTGAAATGGCCGGTTTAAGTTTTGAAAACTATCAAAGAAACCAGTTCTTGGCCGCAAAAGGCCACGGTGTCCCCAAGGCGACATCTACCGGTACGACCATTGTGGGATGCAAGTTCAAAGGTGGCGTTGTGGTATGTTACCGTTATTAAAACTTCTTGTATAGGGAATCCAGACTAACTCAATTGCTTGTTTTAATAGATTGCTGCTGATACTAGAGCCACTTCAGGTCCTATTGTTGCTGATAAGAACTGTGAGAAATTGCACCGTCTGTCCCCAAAGATATGGTGTGCTGGAGCCGGTACTGCAGCAGACACAGAAATGGTAACGGCGCTGATATCATCCAATCTGGAGCTACACTCCATGTCTACCAGTAGGGCGCCTCGTGTGGTTACCGCTCTTACAATGCTAAAACAACATTTATTCAAGTACCAAGGTCATATTGGAGCGTATCTGATTGTTGCTGGTGTTGATCCAACTGGTTCTCACTTGTTTTCAGTCCAGGCCCATGGTTCTACGGATATCGGGTTTTACCAATCGCTAGGATCAGGATCATTGGCCGCCATGGCCGTTCTGGAAAGCAACTGGCATGAAGATCTGGATAAGGAGGGAGCCATGAAATTATGCTCGGATGCTATCCAGGCAGGTATCTGGAACGATTTGGGTTCCGGTTCGAACGTGGATCTGTGTGTCATGGAGGTTGGTAAGGATGCTGTTTTGTACAGAAACCACTTGACACCAAATGTGAGAGAGCAGAAGGCCAGTTCCTACAAATTTGCCAGGGGAACCACTGCCATTTTGAAAGAGGATATCTTTAAGTTGATTGACGTTGAGGAGGAGACAATCCATTCCGAGGCTATGGAGGTAGATGCTTGAATAGAAGAGAGAGATGGAAAAGAAAAATCATGAATGAAGGTGTGGACGATAGTAGGAGGTTGTAGTGAGGCTTAAAGGAGCCCGAGAAAGGTTAATTTCACCATTGTAGGTAGATCTCAATTCTCTAAAAAGCGATAAGAAATATCTTAGTTGGACGATAAAAGACCCAGCTGCAAATTAAACTAAATAGCATATCATACTAGAGGGTCTTGCTTTGGCAAGTTTCAGCACCAGAACCCCCACTTAACTTAATCCACTCTGACCAGCTCCTTCAACGCCTTCACGGTTCCATCCACAATAGCCTGGTGCTCTAAAGCATGTATTCTCTGTTCCCACGATTCCAGTGTTTCTCCCTTAACAACGTCAATCTCACGCACCACCAGCGGTTGGCCTCTGTCGACCTCCTTGATAACCTTATGGATCATACACCCACCCTTAGCTACGGTCCCGTTCTGACCAGCCTCATAGCTGCGCTCGATAGCGTTGATTCCCTCAAAAGCCCCAGGCAAAGATGGGTGGAGGTTGATTATCGGTATGGAAGCATTTTCGAGTGGTTCCAAAAAGTCCTCGGACAAAATTAACATCCAACCGGCACACACGATAAGGTCCGGCTTGACCTCGTTTATGATCAGCGATACGAGATCGCGGTTGAACTGTGCACGAGCAGCTTTTCTGCCTGATACGTCTTCTTTGGGCACTCCGGTGTAATACTCCTTCAGTGCATGGACTCTGGAAGGAATCTTGGCCTCAGCAGCTCTCTCGAGTCCGTATGCCTTTGCGCTCGAGGACACCACAGAGACGATCTGGCCAGGGATGATTCCGTCAGCAGAACGGTCGATAAGGGCCTGCAAATTCGATCCGTTGCCGGAGATGAGAACGAGAATCCTTGGGAGTGCCATTCCGGTGTAATATATAGAGGTTTTGAATTAGAGCTAAAGCAATGTAGAGGAGATACGTTAAAGTCTGGAGTGAAAAATCATGTACGTCTTTTGGTCACGTGAATGACTCTGTTAGCGGGCTGGGCTTTTTGGAGTCGCGATTGTGGTCCATGATTGGATTTTTTTTGAGATCAGACATGATTGGAGGTGGTGTTGAAGTCAATTGAGTGGGATTATGAAGTATTACTTTGAACTCACAAATAAAAATGATGGAGTGTTGGCCATTCGGATTTCTCTCTGTGGTACAAAATGAAAAACTTTGGATTTTCAGGTAAATTGAAAAATTGGAGATTTCACACCTTGCCATGAAATATTAAGAAGTCCACATTTACATGCATAGTTTTGGATTTTTTATATATAACGATATTTATATAATTAATTCAAGTCTATTCAGACACAGCCGTTTATATTTATAAAAGCTTTATAGTTGGTGGAATGACGAGTTTGCTCCTAGCTCTCGTTATACCCCTTCTCCTACATCTCGTCTGACTACTTTCAAATTTCAAACTTGTTCTATAGTTTGCTTAGATGGTGTATATACTTCGAATCGATGCTCACTTAGAGAAGAACCTCTGGGGTCAATTTCGTTTTTGTGTGGGAGTGATTATTCTTCGTTAGACCTTACAAGTGGCTGATGACCTGCTCGGTGAAGTGGGAGGTCGAGGCGGAACCCTTGAGGTCCTTGGTTCTGTTCTCTGGACCAGAGGCAATGGTCTTAAGAACGGCACCCTCGATCTTGTCGGCGTACTCGTTCAAAGACATGTGTCTCAACATCATACACGAAGAGAGCAACAGGGCAGTTGGGTTAGCAAGACCCTTACCGGCAATGTCTGGGGCAGAACCGTGGACAGCCTCGAAGATAGAAACGTTGTCACCCATGTTACCAGATGGGGTCAAACCAAGACCACCGATCAGACCGGAGGACAAGTCGGACATGATGTCACCGTACAAGTTAGGCATGACCATGACGAGGTCCTTGTAGTCAGATGGGTCGGTACACAGCTTCAGGGAGGTGTTGTCGAGGATCTCGAACGAGACCTTGACATCTGGGTACTCCTTGGCCAGGTCCTCGGCAACCTTGACGAAAAGACCATCGGAAAGCTTCATGATAGAGGCCTTGTGGACCACCAGGATGTGGGGCTTGTTGATGGATCTGGCGTACTCAAAAGCGTAACGGATCACTCTCTCGGAAGCCTTGCGGGTGATCAACTTGATGGACTGGACAACGCCTGGAACAATGGTGTGTTCGATACCGGAGTATTCACCCTCTGTGTTCTCTCTGATAAGAACGGTGTTGACGTTCTCGTAAGGGGTCTCGTAACCAACGATAGACTTACATGGTCTAACATTGGCAAACAAGTTGAAAGTTCTTCTGAGGGTCAAGTTGAGGGAAACGTGACCCTTTCCGACTGGAGTAGCGAGAGGACCCTTCAACGCGACGAGGTTCTTGTTGACGGACTCAATGGCAGCCTGTGGAATGGTGGTCTTGCCATTGACAAGGATTGGGGTCACATCAACAGGCTCCCAGTCGACAGGGACGTTGGCGGCAGAGTAGATCTGCTTGACGGCCTCAGAGATCTCAATACCAATACCGTCTCCCTCGATCAAGGTGACGGTGTACTTGCCGTTGGCGTTCTTGACACCGTTAAACTTGGCCACCGAGGTGGCGTAGTTTCTGAAGGCTGTTCTCAATGGGACTCTGGCGTAGGATCTGAACATATTTGTTGCGTACCTGGGGGTTGTGGAGAAAAAGATGTGGTCGACGAGAAGGAGGTTGTGGTTGGAAAAAAACGGCCACTCGGGCAGATCAAAGCTGCCAGTGCGTAAGCAGGTTCGCAGCCGATTTCGGTTCCGGGGGAAATTGGGGTGAGCACTACCATTGTGTGAGTGACCTGAACTGGCTGGACACTATATGGAGTGCGTGTGAGATGCGGAAAGAATGGTTGAGACGGTGAAAATTGAATGCTATTGTAGATGGAGTTGAACTCAGAACTGGCTAGAGAATTGTAGTGGTCATCATACTATCATGGTTATGTTCATGAGTATGATCATGAGTATGGAGATGGGTTTATCTCTGACTATCAGTGGCTTTGCTCAATGCTCATCGACATGTTTGCATAAAGTGTAATGTGCGACAAATACTACAATTCTGGTCACTCCCTTTCATAGTCTTCTTCTTCTTATTCTCTTCGTCATTTATTCTTCCTAAACACTGGTAAACAACATCCACACACCCTTCAGATACCCGATGATTTCGTCTCCCCCAAGCTTACTCTCACCATACAATCTGTCCACGAATGAGATAGGCACCTCGCCAATGGTGAAACCCTCGCCTCTGGCACGAACCATCATCTCCATCTGAAAAACATAGCCCTTCGATTTGGTCTTGTCAATGATAGTCTGCAACACAGGCTTTTTGTATAGACGGAATGATCCCGTGAGATCAGACACGTGTGGCCGCAGCACGACAGTGGCCAGAAAGTTGGCTCCACGGGAAATCAGCTTACGCTTGAGGTCCCAGCCATAGACACCACCATCACCGGCATACCGTGTTCCCGTGACGATATCGTAGTCGCGTTCTTTCTGCTTTGCGATGAACTGTGGAATCGCGCTAGGATGATGGGAGAAATCAGCATCCATAATCACCACGAAATCTCCGGTGACGTATTTAAGTGCATGCACGTAGGCGGTTCCCAGTCCAAGTTTACCAGCACGGGGTCTCAGTTGGATGTGGTCAGCTCCGTACAAAGTGATGAGCTGCTTCGCAATCTCCTGAGTTCCGTCTGGAGAAGCATCGTCCACAATGACAATCTCCCAGTCAATGTTGCTGAAACGGTTAATAATAAGCCAAAAAAATGAAGAAGTCAACGCAAACAGCTTGTTCACTCACTTTTCCTTGAAGGTCTTTGCCAGAAGATAGACAATGATGGGTAGGTTCTGCAACTGTTAGTACAAGGTCCAGCCTGGGCATGGCATCGGCACACTTACCTTCCTCTCGTTGTATGTGGGCAATATCACAGAGTATTTGTCGATTGTCGCAGCCATTGTGTTGATTCAGAGCGTAGAGCTGTTTGGGAATGGTGCAGGAGGCCTGAACGATTACGTGTCTGGAAGTCTGTCAATTCGAATCGGGCGTGTGAAATCATCTGCCATTCACCACGGGCGTCTTCAGGTTATCTGCCATTCACCAACGGGTGCACGCTTCAATTACCAGCGAGATTTCAGACAAGACATACAAGACTCGTTCACTTAACCCTGGATTAAATACAATCTCACGTCGCAATGGGGGGCTTTGACGCGCATCTTAGGCGTATCCTAGGCAATGAAGCCCTGGAAAAAGTTAAGAAGTCACGTGTCCTGCTTGTTGGCGCCGGTGGAATCGGGTGCGAGCTTTTGAAGGACCTCATTCTTATGAACTACGGAGAAATCCACGTGGCCGACCTTGACACAATTGACCTATCTAACTTAAACAGACAGTTTTTGTTCCGTCAGAAGGATATCAAGAAGCCCAAATCCCTGACGGCAGTTAAAGCTGTCGAATCGTTCAATCATGCGTCCAAGTTGGTGGCATATCACGGAAATATCACTGACGCAAACACTTACCCACTCGACTGGTTCTGCCAGTTCGACACCATTTTCAACGCGTTAGATAATCTTGAAGCCCGTGTGTATGTCAACCGCATGGCCCTTTTTGGTAATATTCCCCTGATGGAAAGTGGGACCTCCGGTCTGAATGGCCAGGTGCGACCCATTCTTCCTTACCAATCAGAGTGCTTTGAATGTACACCGGTAGAGGCTCCCAAGACGTTTCCCGTTTGCACAATTCGTTCAACTCCATCGAAACCCATTCATTGTATCATCTGGGCCAAGAACTTTTTGTTCTCGCAACTTTTCGGTGAAGATGGAGAGCAGGAACAGCTCAGCGCTGCTGATCTGGATACTGAAGATGACGCTGAAGTTGAGGCCTTGCTTAAGGAAAGCAACGAATTACTGGATTTGAAGCGGTTAATAAAGGAGGCTGGTGAGACCAGCAATGATGAATTTGTCTTTTCCATTGTCACTAAGATTTTCAAGGAGGATATAGAAAGACTTTTGCGGATCCAATCATTGTGGAAAAGCGGAGCCAAGCCAGAACCACTCGATGTTGACTCTACCAGGTTGCAGCTTCAAGATGTTTCCTCAGATGTCCTCGCCAATGACCAGGGAGTCTGGACTCTTATTGAGAGTCTTTATGTCCTCGTGGACTCCACCAAGCGACTTACCAAAAGATGGGCTTCTGAAAGAAACATTCCCTTCGATAAAGACGACAAAGACACTCTCGATTTTGTGGTTGCAGCCTCGAATCTCCGTTCATACTGCTTTCATATTGAAGCTCTTTCAAGGTTCAAACTCAAGCAAATAGCAGGCAACATCATTCCTGCCGTGGCCACTACGAACGCCATAATGGCAGGACTCAGTTGTTTGCAGTCGATCAACCTTCTTACCGCAAATCCCTTTACACAGCTACGTATGGCATTTGACTCTAACTACCCTGATCGATTTGTTGTTCCGTCTTCTTTATCAAAGCCCAGCCCAGCTTGCGGTGCATGTTCGCTAAGACGCGGCGTTTTAAAACTTCATCCTACCTCAACTTTGGGGCAGGTTCATGATGCCATAGTGGAAAAGTACAAGTTTCCAGACGACATCTCGATTATCGCCAAGTCCCGACTCATATACGACGATGACTTCGATGACAATCTTGTCAGGACCGTTGAATCACTTGGAATCGGATTGGGAACTACGCTGTTTGTGTCTGATCTCGACGACGACTTTGAGGGAATCGCTCTGTATGTTACCAACGGTACAGGTGAAGGCAACGATGTTGAGTGCGCAACAGACTTCGAGCTCGTTCCCAAACGCGAGCCTGCAACTGCTGATGAGGGTGTTGATGACGATTTTGAGGAGATTGTTGATGACGATCTAACAGTAATTGAGGACAGGAAACACACTTTAGACGCCAGTGAGGAGGGCACGCCGAAGAAGGTCAAAAGGAGTTGAAAAATGGTGAAAACAGCTGATTCACAAGCATGATTTACATAGTTAATAACACGATACAACGGGTGAGTAATAACTCGAGAAAGTGACAAATGTCTAATTGTTCATGAGGGCCTTTCCTGGAGATACAGCAGGCGATAAGTCAGCGCGGCGTTTTGGAGATAGCGACAATCCAACGAAATCATCAATACTTGATGATCTTCCACGAGGCTCCTTTGGACTAAGAAACCCCAGTAACCTGCCGATACCATGGGGAGGGCTAGCAGGCTCGTTTTCGTCTGTGTGAGCCCCGGAGGAGTCCGTGCGCTTGCGCCTGAAATAGCTTCTTGAGTGTGACGAAGTGCCAGGCGATAATCGTGGCGAGAGGAACGGATCCGTTTCAGAAACCGGTTCGGATAACTGAGCCTGAGCAGAGTCCGCTGGTAGCTCGACTTGAGCGCTCTTCGTGATGTCAGGAAGGGCAGAAGGTTCAGTATCGGAAACCTCGGATTCCGTAACTTCTGGGTTCAGCTGTGTGGAGCTACTATTATTGATGCTTCCCGAAGAAACGCTCAGCTTCTTGGCTTTGGCATCGATCACGTCAGGTGGCTGTGTCACGCTTGGTAACGACCTGCTATGCTTGCGAGTAGTGCGAGAGGCTTGTGGTGGGTATGAGATTGCCGAGGCAACCTGTGTGGTTTGCAGATTAAGATTTTGGGCAGCAGGTAACAACTTGTAACTGTACTGAGTCATGAACTCAACCACAAGGCGCGAAAGCTCATATTCCTCTGGAGACATATCGTGATCCGAGTGAGATAAAATTGACGGCTGGAACACGGCAGCGAGGTTGCGCGCGGGCATCAAATTTTTATCTGCATGGTAATTGAATAGAGCCAATAGATCGAGAATGTAGAATAGCAGATGTCTTGAAGATTCTGGAAGCTGGTCCAGAAGATTGGCGTATTCTTCGAGTGCACCATTACGGTCCGCGACAAATTTGTCATGCTTCCGTCTGGATTTTGACTCTGTCTCTCTCTCGGGTTTAATTGTCTCAGCAGATGCAGTAGGAGTTTCTTTTGCAATCACTACCGTGGTTTCAGAATCTGGCTCAGTGACTGTGATCAAGCTCGGGTTCTCAGCCAGTACGTTATTCGATTCCAGTTTTGGCGCTAGCACCTCTTCTTGGTCTTGTTTTTGTTCTGTTTCTTGGTCTGGCTCTGCTTCTTGCTCGGAATCTTGCTCAGGCTCTGACTCAGGCTCTTGCTCTAGCTCTTGGTCCAGTTCTGATGCCGCTTCTGCCTCCTGCTCTGGTTTCGCTTCTTGCTGTGGCTCAGACTGCAATTCAGATTGAGGCTCGGTATCTGACTTCTTTTGTTCTGTTTGAGATTCCGTTGCTTTCAAAGGTGTTTGTTCTGATTGTGGCTCTTCTGGGGAAGCTTCAGCCGTGGTCTCAGCTGTATCATCTTGCGCAGCCGGAATTGCCTTTGGAATCAACGGCTTGTTCCTGCTCTTCAGATATTTACAGATCCTAGGACGACGTCTCAACGGATCTCTAAACTTCTCATACATATCGAACGGCACCAGGGGTTCCGGCAGAGATCCAAGAAAGCGGCGCAGCAATGACGCAGCGTCATGGACGGTATAACCCACCCAATCAACACGGCGACCATACTCGGGCTCGGTTGAGAAAATGATTTGGAGCTGTTTGATTCGCTTGGAAGAACCTCCAATACGGAAGATTCCTTCAACATCTAGCGCCTCCTTCTTGAGATAAAGGCCACATAACGCAACAACTATTGGAATTCTTCCATATCTCACTAACCCGTCACTTCCAGAGATGTAGATACGGCCTTCAGCGACATCCAAAGATTTCTCCAGCTCAACGCCGAAAACCTTGGAATCTCCAGCAAAATTCTGTTGTCTTGCCGAGAGAAATGAGTCTCGCTGCTGTTTTAACCGATCGGAAGAATCGCTGGGCCGCACCGAGTTCGAAGACCTGGATTTGAAACCAAGGGTAGGCCTTGGCGGCACCAAATTGTCATCGTCTGGGCTTTTTCCGAGGCTCTTGAGCTTTGAGAAGAAATTCTTTGGCAGCGGCGACGATGAGGGCTCTGCGGTCATGACGCGTATGTAATCTGGGCGTACGTATAACTTTGAGGTTTGAGCGCCAAATAAACTAAAAATGTAACTGTCCCCAAAATAGCACGAAGACAATTAACTGGATATAATATCAGCTAAAGTTAGCTGTGGTGGGGGGTGTTGGCTTCTCTTGTTAAACAAACGTCTTGTTTAACCAACAAGGATACCACGAAAAGACGCTGGAGTAAGGCAGTAACGAGAGGATGAAGAGTGGAATGAATAAGGCCAGATGACAGTGAACAGCGTTTTTTCAGTTTGTGTCGAATTTCTGCTTGTACCTCTTCGTTTTTCTTAGAAGAGTGACAACCTCTTGTTTTTAAGTGCAGTAGGTGTCGAATTCTAGGCCTTCTTCTCTGGGGGAAGTTGGAGCTGTTTTGGATTTAGCAAAGTCGAGGGTAAAATCGGCGGAAGTTCGAGGGTAATCGGGGTCACTCCAATCTCTCGAAAGCTGTGATTGTATTCGCATTTTGAGAAGTTACTCAACATGGGAATTATATTTGGGTTTGGCTATTTAGTTTATTATTGTGCTTTTGTAATTCATGATAATTCTGAGTTGAGATTAGGAATTTCGTCCACGTAAGCTCCGCCCTCATCGCGTAAGTCTCTGCCCTGTCTGTAGGGTTGATCGTCAGGGACTAGTTTGAATATCAACGAGAGTCGGAGTTCCATCGCAGACCAACTCCATTCCAGTCGCAGATTCGGACGTTTGGATTTTTCCACATGCTGACCGCAATCAGCAGCGCTAATTTCAGATCTCGAATAGCTTATTGCAAGAATATTTCGACCAACTTTAGGCCTAGGGTGTCTTTCTAAATTTAGCCAGTTTCCTCTTTGGGGTCTCCCAAACGGGACGAACAATCATCTTTGGTTGGAGAACTACCTTTGTATTCACGTGACTGGAAATGTGAGGGTTCATAACCTGCAGACACCTTTAGGACTGGGCACAACATGTGAACAGGCAGCGCTCGCCATGAACGAAGTGATCACAGCTACACTTTGAAACTCCCAGATGGAAGCAATAGACTCAAAGGATAAGAAGGCCACCATTCTTTTGATGGGCCTGAGAAGGTGAGTGAGATATTTAAAGTGTTTCCTGCATGCTCATACTAACTCCACTTTAGGTCTGGAAAGTCCTCTATCTGCAAAGTGGTCTTCCACAACATGCAACCGCTGGACACGCTTTATCTCGAAAGTACCTCAAAGCCCACAACTGAGACGTTTACATCGCTAATTGACCTGGCCGTGATGGAATTGCCGGGACAGCTCAGTTTGTTTGAACCTTCTCTGTACGATTCAGAGAAGATATTTGCCTCTATTGGTGCGCTTATCTATGTGATTGACTCTCAAGACGAATATCTTAGTGCACTCCAGAACCTCGCAGTCATCATCAATTACGCATACAAGATCAATCCCAAACTCCATATCGAAGTGCTGATTCACAAGATTGACGGTCTTTCCGAGGACTTCCGCCTAGACACCCAACGTGACATAATGCAACGAGTCGGTGACGATTTGCTGGATTATGGCTTAGAAGGAGTGCAGGTTTCGTTCTATCTGACATCAATTTTTGATCATTCCGTGTACGAAGCTTTTTCGCGAATTGTTCAGAAACTCGTGGTAGAACTCCCACAGCTAGAGAACCTGCTAGATCTGGTTATGCAGTACTCGGGCTTTGATAAGGTGTTCTTGTTCGATGTCAACTCCAAGATATATGTTGCTACAGACTCGTCGCCAGTGGATATTCAAACGTATGAGGTGTGTGCGGAATTCATTGATGTTACTATTGACCTGGACGGATTGTATGAGCAGTCCGAAGAGGCCTCGCGTCCCACAAAGTGTGTTTCAAGACTGCAGAGTGGGAGTGTGCTGTATTTGCACAGAATGATCCGTGGTTTGGCACTGGTGGCTATCTCCAGTTTTGGAAAGGATGATCCCAGGGCTGAGAATCCAAACGTGAAAAATGCGATTTCAATTATCGACCACAATGTGAATGTCTTCAAGAAGAGTCTAGAGACTATGTGGGAGGGTTCTCGTATCAGGTAGCACTATAGAAAAAGCGTATAAATAAATAAGAACCACAAAAATGGTAAGTGGCATATTAATCAAAAAAATTGTAAGAACTAGGAGGCCATAGGGGACATGGTCCTTTCTCAGTCATTGGATGGCTATAGTGAATGCGTGGAAAGATAAGTGGATGGTTATCAGTCCCTGGCAAGATGTCTACCCAAACAGCTATAATATGGATATAGACCTAATGTTAATTGACAATTACTCTCATTTAACCCAAAAAAATCAGTTTCTACGGAAAAATTCGATTGTTTTCGCCTAAACCTGCCAAATTCATCATATCTCCCCCATTCGTAGTTAACACTATAATTTAACTAGAGATGAGATGCGATGAGCTGAAAAAAAGTTTCACTGCGATTCTTCTTGAACCAGCCTACAACTATGAGCGAACTCCACGACTTGTGCCGCTTCAAGACGAGGCCTTCTGCTGGGGATATAATCAAGCTTCAGGAATATCTGGGTGATGGAATTCCAGCGACATATACCCTGGAAGAGGCATATAATTACGACCACAATATCACCGAGGAACCCAGGTCTACCACCACTCCACTTCACATCATTGCCGAAAATGTTCCATTGAATCTAAGCGAGCAGGAAGAGGCTATTGTTCTTGAGATGGTCGAGAAGTTGTTTTTACGTGGCGCTGGCTGGAATTTGCTTAATGCCAATGACGAGACACCTGCTTGCGTTCTTCAGAGAAGAGGTCTCACGTCGGACGAAGACTGTGGGACGCAATGGTGGAATGCGGGTGTCAGAGCTAGAGATTT
>NW_019172950.1:403873-607361 GCF_000576695.1 Kuraishia capsulata CBS 1993
GAACCTAAGCGAGCAGGAAGAGGCTATTGTTCTTGAGATGGTCGAGAAGTTGTTTTTACGTGGCGCTGGCTGGAATTTGCTTAATGCCAATGACGAGACACCTGCTTGCGTTCTTCAGAGAAGAGGTCTCACGCGGACGAAGCTGTGGGACGCAATGGTGGATGCGGGTGTCAGAGCTGAGATTTTGCTGCGGAAGTTGAATGATCCAAATATCGAGTTCCTAGATTCGGATGGTTTGGAGTCTGAGCCAGAGTCTGAGCCAGAGGCAGAGGACGATGTTGAGATAGAGGTGGAAGAAGTCAAGGTTGATGATTCACAAGAACCAGAACTCGAAAACACGGCACAGCCAAACTCAAACTTGATCGAAGAAGATCCTTCGAGCATGCCAGAGGTATACCTCAAAACAAAACTGGAATACAAGGACGGTGCTCTAGTCACAGATAGAGGAGACGGTGTGATGATGGATTGGGAAAACGGGCTGATGGCTGCAGGATGCGATTCGCTTTTCAAGGGCTCGAATCCTTCCAAAACTGTTCTTAATATTGGTTTTGGGATGGGAATAATTGACACCATGATCCAGGAAAGAAGCCCAGCGAACCACTACATTTGTGAAGCGCACCCTGATGTGCTCGCGAAGTTGAAGCAGGACGGCTGGTATTCGAAACCGGGGGTCCACATTCTTGAGGGAAGATGGCAGGACACTCTTCCAGAGCTCTTGTCCAAAAATGTGTTCTTTGATGGTATATACTACGATACCTATAGTGAGCACTATGAGGACATGCTTGAGCTGTTTGACCTGGTGGTCGGTTTACTTACTGAAGACGGTGTATTCTCATTCTTCAATGGACTTGGAGCTGATAGATTGGTTGTTTACGAGGTTTATCGCAAGCTTGTGGAGATAGATCTCGCTAACTATGGACTGGAGTTGACGTATACCGAAATAAACGCTCCAACCGGGACTTTGGAGGAGAAAGATGAAACTGACGAGACGGTATGGAATGGTATAAAAAGAGCCTATTGGAGGTGTCCTGTATACTACCATCCAGAAGCGAGGTTTAAGTAGTATTGATAAGGACAATACTATCGAACTATGATTTTTCCGTAAAAAATTATTTATCCGAAAAAGACGTGGCTAGGTCCAAGAAGTACAACATTGTCACGCGTTGTGGTTTTTGCTTTCCTTCTCTTTTTTGCTCTCATTGTCGCAAGCAAAAATATGGTTCTTATTCGAGTGAGTTGGTTTATTCATATATACCTTGTCATACCCATTGTGTTGGCAACGCCTCCAGCTTGCGTTCTCTCTTGTGTCAATGAGATCGCTGCGCTTTGTCCCCGCCGCCATATCGACTTCGACTGTTATTGCACAGACGTACCCCGGATGGTGGGATGCTTAGTGAAAGCGTGTCCCTATGGTAATTACTTATCTGCTAGAGACCACTTCCTGGGTGTCTGCGAAGAATTTTCATGCGATTATCACAAACAGGGGAAAGGGCATGGCCCCAAACAACAATCGATGTATTCGAACAAAAGCTTCTACGACGAAGAGCATGATCAGAGGCGCGCTGTAGAGGATCTCGGAATGCGGTTCAAGGATACGATAGAACACGCTTCTGTAAGCCTCAACTGGGGTGATCGCGAGGTGGCTCCTGTAACAGTTGCTACTAAGTTTTTGGATGCAGAGTTTGCCAGCTCCCCTGACGTTGATTACAGTGCGATTGGTGATGACTTTGTAGGAGCAAAAGACCCAGAACAAGATATGCATGAAGAACATAACGAGAAGGCAGGAGAAAAAGAAAGTGATGAACAAGAGAAAGAAGAAGTAAAGGAGAAAGAAGATGTTCAAGGGAAGGAAGAGAAAGAAGAAGTACCGGACGAAGAAAAGGAGACAGGAAAGGCTGAAGATAAGCAGCAAGTCGTGCAACCAGAAGAAGAGGTAAAGCCAGAGCAAGATGCACAACCAACTGAAGAAGAAATTAATCCGGTTGCAGGCGATGAGACTCAATATCTCACTGAGAGCGACTTGGCTGATAATGCACCTGGGCAAGATGTTGAAGAAAGCTTACAAAATGGCAAGGGAGAGGACGATGACGAGGACGAAGAAGTAGTGGATGAGGTCTCCGAGGACACTTCCGAACCTGAAAGCACTAAGGCTGGGAAACACACTACAAGCAATCGTCCCACTCCCACCTCATATTCGTCGTCAACTACCACTTCTACTTCCACGCGGCGCATTGACAGAGACGCACTTGCATACGACAGAGGTTGGTATCGCCAGATCAAGCACCATTTCGAGCCAATCCAGACAGCCCCTCTGAAGAAGAAACTCCGCAATGGCGATCTGAGTGATTATCTCTCCGCCAAGAATCATGTTCAACAAAAGATTCAGAAAGCTAGACAAAAGCAGGCAGCCCTGGCCGAGGTCAAGAGACCCGTTCTGTACAGTTTGCCGAAAGTCAGAAACACCAAGAGTCGCATTGTTTCAAACGCAGACAGTCGCGGGTAATCGCATTTAAACAGCTAAAAAGCAGTAACTATAATACAGTCGGAGATGATTATACTAAGTATCGAAGCGTGGTAACTAAAGGGACAATTTGAAGCGCGGGGCATTTGACCTCGACGATTCCCCGGGCTGGTACACGACCTTACAGGTGAAAAAAAAGTGCCATAGATCGAGTCAGACGAACTTTTCAGTGTAACCTCTACCAATAACCCTCTCAATATTTGAGGTTTAGTTTGCAGTTCAGAGATTCACTGAATTAATCTGAGAACAGAGATCAGATTTTGCCTTCGAACTTCGAGTTTTTGCCCATTTTCATCCGTTTAATTGAAACAGGACTCGATGGAGGTTATCAGCCAGAAGCTCACCTGGGAAGAGTTGGACCCTCAACTCGGCACGGTTCTTGGCAGTTCATCCACCAAAGTGCGATTGGCTGCTCTGAGCAGAATTGACGCTCTTGTACAGACAAAAGGAGTTCCCGAACAGTATCTCGGGAGATTATCGTTGGTTCTGCTGAGGACTTTCTGCTACTACCAAGATCCAAAATCCAGAACCGCAGTCACTGAGGGCTTGAACTCGATATTGTCTCTGGATCCGGAGATATTTGCTCCCAAGTATCTGAGATTTATCCTGGAGTGTTCCAGAACCGAGAATAGCATTGCAATCACCGATGTGTTGACTCTGCTTGACTGGTGTAACCAATTCTCCGTTACATTGGCTAAGCTCGGCAAATTCGACAAATATGCCAAAGAAATCATCACGTCGCTGACACATTTGCTTGAAGCATGTTGTACATATTCAGGCTCCCATGATCATAATGGTGGTACGAGGCATAAGAAGAGAGTATTGCAATCTGCTATTACCCAGACGAAGTACACGGTCATGAACACGCTCTCGGCAAACGGATCTGATTCGTATGGATATCTTTCGGACTACCTTGCAATCTTTTCTGATGATAAACAGTCTCATCCTACTCTAGGTCTTTTGACCCTGCTTGGGATTTTGTCTCAGGCAGCTATCGATTTGCTTCCTCGTCATCCGGAGATATACAACAATTTTTCAGCACAGAAATCTGTCTTATTGGACTACTTCAGCAAGAAAATTTTGCTGGGAAAACATACAAAGGAGCTGAGCCATGCTTTGACAATTTCAGGGTCGTTTTTCGAGGAATTTGTTGGGCAGAAAGATGTCGATGATGTCTTGGTCCCAGCCCTTGAGAAGGCAATCCTGAGATCTTCAGAGATCGTCTTCACACAGATATGCGGACCATTGGTCACCTCATTGCCATCAAAAATAGATCTAGTCAAAGATACTGTGGAGGGTAAACTATTGTCTCAGCTGTTTTCTGCCTTCAAATCATCAAAGGAAACTGTCAGGGCAGGCGCTTCCAATACCATGGAGCTCATTTTAACTTTGCACTCTTCAGGTGCAACCCCAGAGATTCTCTTGAAGGTTGTGAATGAGGCTTTTAAAGCTGTCAAGGGAGTTTCGGCTGCAGACCAGAAGGTCTTTTTCGCAACGACCTTGAAAGCTGTACCACCAATCTCAGCCGAAGTTTCTTCCACAATTCTTCTTGGGTTGCTGCCTTTGATCTCTAAGGACCTCAACGAGACTTCATTAGCTGGCTATTTGGATGCTCTCTTTTTGCATGCTACTGCTTCTGTGAAGGCAGGTTGGGATTTGGATGACAAGGTTTTCAGTGCGATCAAGGAGGGACTGTCTGATAAAAGACTTAATTTGCGCAGAGTTTGGTTCACATCTCTTGCGTATGTGTTCGACAAAGATGAGAAGCTACGCGAGTTTTTGAGCCAGTTTTTTGACCTCTTTGTCTCGTGTATTCACGAGGCTATCGCTTCTCCTCTGCCAACCGTTACGAGTAAAGGTATTGCGTCCTGCTATGTTGCCCTTTACTTGCTTGGTGAAACTGGGTTTCAAAGTTTCTCGCAAATTGCCCTGGAGTCTCTGTCTGAGACACAAAAACCATCTGTTGTGCTCAGTCATCGTGTTTACTCCAAGCTTAGTACCCAAGAGGAACAGAGATGGTACCTTAAGGCTCTGGGAGTCACTACTCCGTTTGCCACAGAGGCTGTGAGTTCAGATCTGGGTGAGGCGTGGTTGTTTACCATCATGTCAAGCAAGATAGCTTCTGACTTCAGAAGAGAAGCTGCGGTCGACTTAAAGAGGCTGTGTGGCTCAGATAAACAGGAATTGATTGCAACTTCCGTTGTGTTTTCTTTGCAGAAAGTTTTGAGCACGACGGTTGCTGACGACGACCAGCTTTGTCTCGTCAACAGCAACTCTTCGGCTGTCATTTCCAGCATCACTCAAGGTCTTACCACTGAGTCCGTTCTTGAAAAAGTGCTGAGTGATCTTCTGATGATCTGCCTGCATCCAAACCTCAACATCAAGGATCGTTGGGTGGGTGTTTGTCAACGTGCTCAGACTGATCCTCACCACATTCTATCTCGTTTTTCGGAGTCAGTTTTGAGCTCTGCTATATTGATCCTGAAAACGGCTACTGCTGATACCCATTCAACCAAGATCTTCGATGCAGCCGTCAGCGCCATCTCCACTGCAGCGTATATCGCGCCTGAGGTTGTCATTCCACAGATCCTTCACTTTCTCGAGGAAGCTCTCAGCTCTTCTACCCTCTCAACTGTGTCCGAAGAAAGCATTGCTATCTGGAAGGGAGAAGAAGGCAAGATGGTGTTCAATGTGTTGCAGAAGAAGAGCAATGTCGAAGAAAACAAAAACTCCAAAGACTATGAAACCAGAAAGTGGGAGGAGAGCATAAAGAAGGAGATCTCTAAAAAGCATGAGCCCGTCAAGAAACTGACCAGAGAGGAACAATTGCTTGTGAACGAGCAACTTAAGAAGGAATCTGATATCAGAAGAGAGACTCAAAATGTTTTCAATTCTATCTCTGCTGGTGTGGTCATCATAAACTCTCTTGTGAAAGATGCTGCTTCCTTTGACAATGCTTCTAGTGTCTGGTTTCCAGTAACAGTCACTCGTCTTCTCGCGCTTCTTGAAATTCGTCAATGCGACAGTCTGATGGGAGACGTTGTCTCTGACTCTTTCTTGAAGCTCTCTGATGTGATATCCGATCGTTTGGGTCCAGCTAGGCTTTTCGTTGGGGTTGCAACGCTTCGTTTGTATGAGATTCCTTCTGTTCCGCACCACCTGGTTTCAGAGCCTCTTCCCGATCTTCTGTCCAGGATCCTGTTCAGAGTTAAGTTTCTTTCTGACCAGGCGCGTTTCGACACTGCCACTCTGATCTACCTTCTTCCCTTGCTAATCAAAGTTCTCGATGTAGGGACCAAAGCAAGTTTGAAAAGCGAGAAGATGCCCCAGGCGAAGTTGGAGTTTGTTGAGGAAGACAAGGAGGAAGAACAGTTGCTTCTGGCTACAGATATCATTGGAGCCCATGCAGAAACTTTCCAAGACAAGTCCATTCCAAGACGTCCAATTATCCAGGCCCTTCTCTCTCTGATGGAGATTCCATCAAGAGCTAAAACCTCAAAGGAGTGTTTCTCAGCTCTGTGTCAACACATTTCTGTGTCCATTAGTGACGCTGATCTCTCCTTGATCATGAGCGGTGCTGTTAAGCACCAGGCGTTCGTGCGTTTGGCGGTACTCGAAGCTTTGGACTCGGAGTTTGATCTCACCGATCTGGGATTTTCAAGCGAGATCTGGATCGCATGTCATGATAACATTGAGCATAATGCCGAGATAGCTAGGACAATTTGGGAGGAGAGTGAATTCAAGCTGGACAATTCTTCCCCAAAGAAGCTTATTGCCTTCTTGGGTGACAGTGATGCTGGTATCCGTCTATCAGCCGCAAGATCCATAGCGGCTGCCACTGAGGAGCTAGGACCAGAAGTATTCAACAAAACGCTGGATGACTTGATTGAGCTTTACAAGCTCAAAAAGGATCCACCAGGACCACAACTGGATGAGTTCGGTCTGGTTATCAAGACCTCACTAAACCAGAAAGATCCATGGGAAGAAAGAAGTGGTGTTGCCTTGGCTTTGAAACACATGGCTTCTCAGTTTGACGCAGAAACTACCAGCAAGATCATCACCTTCCTAGTTTTGGGAAAGGCATTGGGTGACAAAGAATCCAGTGTTCGTCAAGAATTGCAGGAGGCTGGTGTCGCCATTATCGAGGCCCATGGTGCCACCAACGTCGAGACCTTAATCCCCATCTTTGAACAGGGTCTATCTGTCAAGGATGATGGAACCAGAGAGCACGATAGTATTAAGGAAAGTACTATCATTCTGTATGGTGCTCTGGCGCAGCATTTGGATTCTTCAGATGCCAGACTGGAGAATATCATCTCAAGATTGCTCAAGACTCTGGATACTCCGTCCGAAGATGTCCAGTTTGCTGTCTCAGAGTGTTTGGCCCCTCTTGTGCCAAAGGTCACCGAAAACCTTGGTGGATACTTTGACAAACTGTTTGACAACCTCTTTGATGGCAAGTCGCTTGCTAAGAGAAGAGGTGCAGCTTATGGTATTGCCGGTCTCGTGAAAGGTTCTGGTATCAAGTCCTTAGCCGATCACGATGTGATCAGAAGACTTACTGATGCTGCAGATGACAAAAAGAACGCCAAACGCCGTGAAGGTGTCATTTTTGCGTTTGAGTGTTTGTCTCAGAGTCTGGGTGAGCTCTTCGAGCCTTATGTCATTGAAATTCTTCCAATAATCTTGAAGAGTCTTGGTGATCAGGCTCCAGAGGTGCGTGAAGCGACCGACTTTGCAACCAGAGTTATCATGAAAAGGACCACTGGATATGGTGTTAAGAAGCTCATTCCTCTAGCCGTTGAGAGTCTTGATGACATTGCCTGGAGAAGTAAGAAGGGTTCCGTTGAGCTTTTGGGTTCCATGGCATACTTGGATCCAACACAGTTGTCGACGTCGCTGTCTACCATTGTGCCTGAGATTGTTGGTGTTCTTAGTGACTCCCACAAAGAAGTCCGTAAGGCTGCCGAACAGGCCCTTAAGAGATTCGGTGAAGTCATTCGTAACCCCGAAATCCAGGCATTGGTGCCTGTTCTCATCAAAGCTATTGGTGATCCTACCAAGTACACCACAGAAGCCTTGGATGCTTTGATCGAGACCAAGTTTGTCCATTACATTGATGGACCTTCTCTGGCTCTAATCATTCATGTCATCCACCGTGGTATGATTGACAGGTCTGCCACCACTAAGAGAAAGGCCTGTAAGATTGTTGGTAATATGTCTATCCTGGTTGATAGCAAGGATCTTATTCCTTACTTGCCCGCCTTGGTCTCAGAGCTGGAATCTGCAATGGTAGACCCAGTGCCAGGTACCAGGGCTACTGCTTCCAGGGCTTTGGGTTCGCTAGTTGAAAAACTAGGAGAAGAGAGATTTGCAGACTTGATCCCAAGACTGTTGTCTGTGTTGCATGACGAATCAAAGGCCAGCGATAGACTTGGTTCTGCGCAAGCGTTGGCTGAAGTCGTTAGTGGTCTTGGTATCAACAAGCTGGAGGAGATCCTGCCAATCATCTTGGCCGGTGCTTCGAACTCTCGTGCCTTCATCCGTGCAGGTTTCATGCCATTACTTTTGTTCCTTCCTGTGTGTTTTGGTAGTCAGTTTTCTCCCTACCTCAACCGTGTCATCCCACCTGTTCTTGCTGGTTTGGCTGATTCTGATGAGGATATCAGAGAGACCGCTTTGCGTGCTGGTAGATTGATCGTGAAGAACTATGCTACTAAGGCTGTGGATCTGCTGCTACCTGAACTCGAGCTTGGTTTGTCGGATGTCAATTATCGTATCCGTCTCTCTTCTCTGGAGCTTACAGGTGAGCTGCTTTTCCAGGTCACCGGTATCACCGGTAAGGCTGACTTAGCAGAAACCCAAGGCGATGTCATTGGAGGTGTCAATAAGGCACTTATCCAGGTTCTTGGCCAAGACCGTCGTGATCGTATTCTGGCACTTCTCTTTGTTTGTCGTTCAGATACTGCCCTTGCTGTCCGCAATGCGGCAGTTGACATCTGGAAGGCTCTTGTGGCCAACACTCCACGTACCGTTAAGGAAATCCTTCCTGTGCTAACTGGAGTGATTGTCCGCCGTCTCGCCAGCTCAGAGGAGACTCAAAGGCATACAGCAGCGCAAACTCTTGGTGACCTTGTTCGTCGTGTTGGTGGTGATGCTCTATCTCAGTTGCTTCCAACCTTGGAACAAGCTCTGGTTTCCAGTGACTCTGACTCTAAACAGGGTATCTGTGTTGCTATTAACGAGCTCATTGAGTCCTCATCAGCTGAGAGTGTTGTGGCTTACCAGGATACGTTCGTCAGAATCATCAGGGATGCTTTGGTGGACTCCAACGAAAACGTTCGTGAATCAGCAGCAACGGCTTTTGATGCTTTGCAAGAGGTGATTGGAAACTCTGCTGTTGATGAGGTCATTCCAGGTTTGTTGGATATGCTCAATAATCCAGAGAGTTCAGGAAATGCTCTGGCTGCTCTTCAAGAGATCATGAATGCCAATGCAGACTTGATTTTGCCAATCCTGATTCCAACGCTGACGGCTCCGCCTTTGGATGCCTTCAAAGCCCGTGCCCTTGGTTCTCTTGCTGAGGTGGCTGGAGCAGCCCTTTACAAGCGCCTCGCTACAATCATTAATTCGTTGATCGACGCTCTCATTGCCACAAAGAAAGATGATGATAAGACACACGATGTGGTGCTGGAGTCTCTAGACAAGATATTGGTTTCTGTTGATTCTTCAGAAGGATTGCATCCTTTGTTGCAGAATATCCTTTCCACCATGAGACACGAAGACTCAAAGAGAGTTGCCGCCATCTATGAGGCTCTCCCAGCTTTCTTCGACAACAGCACTTTGAACTTCTCGCAGTACACTGAGGATCTTGTGGAGCAACTGATCACTGAACTGGACAACGAGGACGAAGATGTGGTTAAAAACTCGTTCGAGGCCTTGTCGTCATTGATCAGCCAACAGAGCAAAGAATCTCTCGAAAGTCTTGTCAGACCTGCATACAGAGTGCTTTCCATCACTGGAGCGGCTAACTCAGATTTGCGTGCTTTCACTCTTCCAAAGGGTCCTAACTGTGTTTTGCCTATCTTCTTGCAAGGGCTCATGTATGGAACCAGCGAAGTTCGTGAGATCTCAGCTATGGGTATTGCCAACATCGTGGAGAAGACACCTGCTGCCAATCTCAAGCCTTTCATCACTGCAATTGTTGGTCCTCTCATTAGAGTTGTTGGTGAACGTTTCAGTGGTGACGTTAAAGCATCCATCCTGTATGCTCTCAACAAGCTTTTCAGCAAAATTCCACAGTTCTTGCGTCCTTTCATTCCTCAATTGCAGCGTACGTTCGTCAAGTCTCTGTCTGATCAGAGCAATTCTTTGTTACGTCTTCGTGCTGCCAAAGCTTTGGGTTCTCTGATCCAGTACCAGCCTCGTGTGGATCCTTTGGTCTCTGAGCTTTTAGCCGGTGCTAAGTCCACAGACGAGGTTGGAGTTAAGACTGCAATGCTCAATGCCTTGCTTGAAGTGGTGAACGTTGCCGGCTCTAAGATGAGCGAGGCCTCGAAACTCGGTGTTCTTTCTCTTGTCGAAGAAGGCTTTTCAGAGGCAGCTGATGATTCTGTCGTTGCCAATGCCCGTTTGATCGGTATTTTATCCAAAATCCTGACTCCAGAGGAGGCTTCGAGATTGCTCAAGACGAAGGTCTTGGAATCTCCACTCGCTGGTGATGCTGGCAAGTTCAGCATCTTGACCCTGAACGCCTTCTTGAAAGATTCTCCAAGTCACGTTTTCCAACCTGAATTGTTACCCGAAATTGTCGAATATCTCGTCAGGGCCACAGATGCTACATTGCCATACATCAGTGATAACGCTGTATTGGCATGTGGTAAGCTGTTGCTGAGCTGTGGAAAGGAGGCAGATGGTGTTACCATGCAGCTTGAAGGAGAGGAACTCGAAGCTTTGGCCAAACAACTGTCCAAGACTGCAGTTAAGCCTGATTCAAGTTCCTCGGACACCAGAAGGTTGTCGCTGGTAGTTTTGCGAACCGTTTCAAGATTCCATTGGGATTCAATGATTGCCCCTTTCATCTCGTTGATTGCTCCGGCTGTGTTCCTATGTGTTAGGGATTCTATTATCCCAATAAGACTCGCTGCAGAGAAATGTTTCCTGGCCATCTTCAATTTGGTTGATGATCAAGAGATGGTTTTCTTCACTAAATGGTTTGACGATGTTTCCGCCGCAGGAGCCACTATTGATGATCCTGTTGGAGGCTCTGTTCAGTTGAGATCTATAGGCGATTTCGTTAGAAGAGTGGCCAAGAGACTAGCGGGTGTGGAGCGTGAGAGAGTGATCGCTGGAGGTGATGAAGAGGAGATGTTTTCCGACAGATTTGAAGATGAGAGAGAAATCTGGTCCATTGGTGGTGTTGATTTGTCCGCAGAATGATGGTATAATGGATGCCTTAGATAAGATATCTTTTGGCTTGAAGCTTCTCTTGTAAATCTGTATGTGCTGTATCCGGTGTACCTAATGCAACTGGTGTGTGTGTTGTATCTATACTGTGTCTGCAGTGTTCAAATATAAGCCCAACGAATATACATTACCACGCAATATCTAGTACCATATTGATTTCACTGGTATATCTGATTTTTGCTACTGCCACTGCGGTGCTTTTCCCATAGTCGCATGAATCATATATCTGCTGAAAGTAACTATAGTGGAGAGCTTGGAGAGCTATTAGTTATGTAGCTATCTCTGAGCCGGTACACTACCCATGCCCCAAGCCATGACGGACTCTAAGATATCACTTATGTCATTCTTCATGTCTTTTCCTGGCGTTCCAACTTTAGAAAAGGGTCTCCGCTTATACACATAAAACATAATGTCATTGGGGCAGGGACATAGCAGTGTCATACAGGGAATAACTGACTCGGGGCTGGTGATACTGAACGCTGCTGGAGAGGAGACAGATGAGGAAGACTACGACTCTGACTACACTTACGATTCAGATATAGTCACCAGAGATGCGCAGGCAGAGTGGGAGGAGAATCTAGTCCAGCTAAAGACTTTGCTTAATTTTGTACTCTTGCCTGTTATAGGCAAGGTGCTTGGAAGGCGGTTTGCGAATAGTCTGTGGGGGGCCATAGCAGAGAGGATATTTTGAGGGAGATGGACTAGGTGAAGCTAGTTAGACTAATGAAAGTTAATAGGGAGATATTTTCCTGGGTGATCCGGTTCCTCGTGCACATAAACTTGACGTGAATAATACAATAATGGTTCATTATGGATAGTGGCTGATCTGGTCAGTAGGCACACCAAGCCGCTTTTTTATTAATTGGCTCACCTCTATGTTGGTGACTTTCCGTGACGGCTGCGAGAAATTTGGTGATATCAAAGAGCTATCATCTGTCGTTTGTTCTTTTGACTCGTTGATCAACAGTTCTGACTCGGAGATGAATCTGTTCTTGAGTGGTATTGGTGGTGTGATTTTCGGCGTTGATGTATTCGTTGCAGGAAGTCCCCGTAGATCTGGATGCACTTGCTGGGTGTAGTCTGCTGGAGCTACCGGGACATTTGAGGAAACCAACACTTTTTCGTCTGGAAAAAGCTCGTTATTCCCAGAGACACTCAGCTTCTTAAAATGGTCTGTGAGAAGAGTGGTAGAAGAGCCAGGGATACCCTTCAATTTTCGACTAGTAAATTTCACTCTGTCCTGCAGGCAGTCACCTTTCATAAACTCCACCTTCATTCGCTTTACCGATTCGTTCATTTTTGGAGCAAACAAACTGCCTCCGCCATCTTCGTCTTCATCTTCATCGTCATAAGATAAGGAAATCTTCATCTTGCGTTTGGATCTGGAGGCAGAATTCGCTGTTTCCGTAGTCATCTCATTTTTGGTGCTGCTAAATCCGGTAAGATGATCCGAATCTAGGATATTCCAAGTGGGAGAACATCTTAGTCCAATATCGGCCAGTTTTTCGTTAAACACGTCTATCACATGCTGAAAGAGCTTGATTTCGGTGTCTAATCTGTTACTACCATCAACACGGGCGGCGCCCCGGTCATATTGGTCCTTCAATTGAAGCAGTTGTTCGCCAACATCGTTAATACGATCGAAATTGAGTCTGTTTTGTCTTGTTGACTTGAACAGTTTCGGCTGGAACTCTTCATCATTGTTGTAGAGTCCATCGTTGTAGAGAAGTGTCCTGGAGACTTGAGGCTCATCAGCCGCAAACTCCCTGGAGTCTAGTCTGGTTCCAAAGAACGGCTCTCTAGCAGCACTTTTTTTATCCATGCAGCATACCAAACACGATGAAGAGAGCGTTACCAAGAGCCTTTCAACGGAGCCTTGGCTCTCAAAGCCAAGCCCAAGCGGCGTTTGTTTGAATTTACACGACTGTTTACACACTACTCTACTCCGGACCCTGTTTCAACCTGAAGCTCTACGTTTTACCCTTCCAGTTAATATACAGAGAAACGTCTTTTGGACTATGTCAGATGCAGTTAAATAGTGGACGGATGCGTGGATTCCTTGGAGAAGCTCTATAGTTCATTGTTGTCCAGGAAGAAGTAGTTGCCGTGGAGCTTCTGCTCCTTATCCATCTGGGAATCGAGCTTGTTAATTCTTGGTCTGAACGAGTTAGGATCTCTTCTGAAAGTAACGTTCAAGTTCTTCAGGAATCTGTTGCA
This sequence comes from Kuraishia capsulata CBS 1993, assembly GCF_000576695.1. NCBI lineage: Eukaryota > Fungi > Ascomycota > Pichiomycetes > Pichiales > Pichiaceae > Kuraishia > Kuraishia capsulata. The sequence goes on from NW_019172950.1 coordinate 417,078, forward strand.
GCCGGTAAGCAACGACTCAGCGGTCTTAGCAGTGGCACTTGTGGATGGAACACCTTCGAACACCATTACCTTGTCGGCCATATAAGTGGCCATGATGAAATCGTGCTCAACGATAAATGCAGTCTTCTTGGAGTGAATGATGAACCTTCTGATCACCTTAGAGCAGATAATACGCTGCTCCGAATCGAGGTAAGCGGAAGGCTCGTCGATAAGGTAGATATCGGCAGGAATACCGAGGGCAAGCACAATGGCGACTCTCTGCAATTCACCACCGGAAAGATGCTGCACCTCCTGGTCAACGATGTCTTCGATTCTGAGTGGCTTCACCACATCGGTGTTGAACTGTGGGTTCAAGAAAGAAGCTCTGATCTTCTTCATGAACAGCTGTCTCACGGTACCGGTAAACTTGGGAGCGATTTTCTGGGGCTTCATGGAAACATTCAGCTTGGGGGCCTTGGATCCTGCGTCGGGAGTGATAGCACCAGCAAGAAGCTTACAAAGCGTGGTTTTCCCGGTTCCATTTTCACCCATCATGACGATGATCTCCGAGTCTGAGAAACTACCAGCCTCAACGCTGAGTTTGAAGTCTCCCTGGGTCTTTGTCATGGCATCATAGCTGTAACTTCTTGACTGGTCAATGATCATGGTATCACTGGCATCCTGTAGTCTGAACTGAAGAGACTCCGTTCTGAATCTCAAGTTCTCAGTGGGGATATGACCATCCAAGAAGATGTTGATTCCCTCTCTCACGGACTGTGGAAGCGTCACAACACCGTAGACAGATGGGACACCATACAGGATACACACAAAGTCTGAAAGATAATCCAGAACAGACAAATCGTGCTCCACGACAATGACATAGGTGGTTGGTCCCAGCAGCGATCTGATGATCTGCGCAGCGTTGAGACGTTGCTTCACGTCTAGATATGAGGATGGCTCGTCAAACATGTATACCTGGGCACTCTGCACACACGTCATTGCAATGGCAAATCTCTGTAGTTCTCCACCAGAGAGTTTTGACACCTCTCTCTTGAAGACATTCTTCAGCTCGAGAACCTCCAAAATCTCCTTAGCGGAATCCTTTCTGTCGAGTCTGGCCTTCAAAAGCTCACCAACCTTGTTTTCTGGGCCCTTAATGGCTCTGGGGATATTATCCACATATTGAGGCTTGATAATTGCCTTGATGTCGTCTTCAAGAACCTTGGTGAAATAGTTCTGGAGCTCAGAGCCTCTGAAGTACTTCAGGATATCTTCCCAACTGGGTGGATCATCGTATTTCCCCAAGTTAGGCTTCTCCTTTCCTGCCAAAATTTTAAGCGCTGTAGACTTTCCGATACCATTTGTTCCGACTAATCCCAGCACTTGGCCCGGTCTTGGAGTTGGCAGTCTGTGTAATTTGAACGAGTTGGCGGAGTATCTGTGTGTGACCTGATCGTCCAGGTTTGTGGGCAAATTGATGATGTTAATGGCTCCAAAGGGGCACTTTTTCACACAAATACCACAACCAATACAGAGATTCTCGGAAATGAAGGCAATTTTGGATGCCGCGGTGACCTCAATACACAGCTTACCCGTCTTCACCACGGGACATGCTTTTCTGCACTCTTGACGGCACTTCTTCGGCTTGCACTTGTCGTCAGAGACGATCGCAATACGCGTGTTCTTGGAACTCATTCAAAACGAATTTAAACAGGGTTTTTGAACAAACGACGGCGGTTGTGTTGCTGATTCTCTTGTTAACTTTGGCGTCCGTCTGAAATTTTTTTCTGTGTTTATCCTAAACACGAACTTTTTTGGGGTCGGGCTGTGGTAGGCAACACACGACTAACAATTCGGACGTTTGGTCTGATGTTTACGCTTAGGAGTTTGGGACTAAGTATGGACATTAGGGTAAGTTTCAGACCATGAGCTGAGTAAGAGGACGGATCTCATTGGCCAGTCGTAGTCAGCCGTGAAGGACTAGGGTGGGAACATGAAAACAGTGCTTTTGTTGAAACACAAATTTGAAAGCCATATCGCTCATCAAGTCCTTTTTCCGAAGTTCCATAGCGGAAAGCTGCTGTGTTAAGACACTTCGCCTTTCTGAGTAAATCACAGTACCAGACACGCGTAAAATTTGGACCAAATCAGTGGAGTTACCCGGCGCAATGCTCGTCGGCAGCCTCCTCGGCCGCCCTTTGTTTCCCCCTTCTTCCCCCTTTGTTCATTATAGCTGAAGGGTTAGTCCCTTTGGTATGCATCTTTTGGTGTGGATTAATGGGGTTTTGTGCTCTATTGGTCTATCCGCTCGGTGTCCCAGCCGCATACAGTACGACAACTTGTGGTAACTGGAACTGTTCCGGTTGATGAGTTTTTCGTGATAACGTTGGAGTTGATGAGGGTGCCCCATAATGTGTGCGCTTGTTTCTCGAACAGGACATTAATTTTTTGACCTCATAGTCCATGTGAGAAACCTAGTCGGTATACATTATCTGTGATCAGACCGTTCATGGACACAGGGCGTTTATGATGTAGCAACGGTTGTGAAGTCGGACGAATGCCCGAGTCTTATGAGGAGTCTTTTGTGCGGGCTACACTATGCTAATGTGTTGGGGGTATTTGTATCTCCTGACATATGATGGTGTATCCTGACAACTGGTTCCTGGTGAACTCGGACCTTCAAGAGGTGGCTACTAGGGTGTGGCCTGTGGGTTATACCGCGTGGTGTCTGGGAGCTAGTGTCTTGAGACTCTGATGCCTGGTCTTAGAGTGCTGCTGATTGTGTGTGTGCTTTTCACGCGTTTCTGTTGGCTGATACTGAGTGAATACCTCAATTGTGCTACTGTATAAACGGACAGAGAGACTGGGCGTGAATACAGAATGCGGTCCTCCACATGACGAGTCCGCGATGGTTTGTTTTTATCGCTTGTCTCATACGCACAGTGCTGCTCTTGCTGACTTCTCAGTCTTGGTCGATCTGACAATGTTCGGAACACACTCAATAGGCCAGCCGAAGGATGTGCTCAGTCTCCAATCAAACTGAACACTGCCTGTCACACCTCCCACCTGTCTCCTCTTGAACTCAGATCAAATGAATCTACGTCTCAAACCGGAAACTTCCGTCTCTGTTTTATAATCAACAACTCCTTGCTCTCAAATTAGTTTCAAAAATTGTAGTATCCAATCACCGAGCCTGTATCGCTCCAACGCTAAATACCCAGCGCGGATTTTGTTGGCGGCAGGGCCCAAAATTTTCGCTCGAGCTTTCCTCCTTGAATTCACCACGAACGTCTTCGCAGTCTCTCCACACCTCTTAACAAGATATTTCAGTGGGATTATTCCGTGAAATATTGAGCGTGCTGCGGTTGATTAAGCACACAATCCTTCGTTTTTAAGGAGCTCGCGCTGTTTGACTTGGTTACTTACCTGGTGCCTCGCAACACATTTCGGCACCATAACACAGTTTCAACCGTGTGATTTTGATTGAGCGATTGAAAACCCAAAAGCTACGGAAATTATATTTTGTATTCCAGTGGCATATATCTTCTCTTTATTGGCAATTTGCAGTTGAGAGCAGGTTCTATTCCTCGATTTGTCACTAGCGTGTTTGCGGACCACTATAGGCTGATCCATCGATCAAGAGCTTCACCTGCGCAGATTCGTGTTTGATCTACCAAATCCCAACATGACCGAGGATATCAAGGACGAGATTTCAAGGAACCCGGAGCTTTACGGACTGAGACGTTCCGGAAGGGCGCGGGCGCCTGCTTCGTCCTTTGCGGAGATTTCAGACTCAGACGAAGATGTGAGACCGACAAAAAGGTCCAAAAAACAGAAAAACGTCAACGCTGATGAGTTTGACGATGACGAGGACGAGGACGACGATGAGGATGACGAGTTCTACGACGGAGAATCTGCTCAGAAAAAGCGTAAGCTCAACGGATCGAAAAGCCAGAGGTCCAAGTCAAAGTCTTCCAGAGCCAGCGAACCTGCCTATGCCGAGGTCAGGTTTTCGTCTCGGAACAGCAAGACTGTGAACTATGCTGTTGACGAAGATGATGAGGCCGAATTCATGGAAAGCGATGCAGAACAAGCGTATGAGTACGACGGCTACTCCTATGCAGATGAGCCTGAAGGCACTCCGTTGGCTGTTGAACAGGCTATAGACCAGATTCTCGACCACAGAGTTGTTGGTGAGGCTGAAGGCTCAATTCCAGACGATCATGTAATGAGTACAGACGGGACCGGAAATGGAGCCGCCTCAGCATCGGACGAGGAGGTTGGTCGCGTCAACTACCTCAAGCTTCACGGAGACCCTAAGCAAGACTTTGAGTTCCTGGTGAAATGGGTAGAGGTGTCGCATTTGCACAACACCTGGGAGAAATACGACTCATTACACGGTCTTAAAGGTGGAAAGAAGGTGGACAACTACATTAACCAATTCATTGTGCTTGATAGACAGATACGTGCAGATCCTACTGTGACCAGAGAGGACATCGAGTCAATGGACCTTGAGGCCGACAGCAGAAGAGACGAGCTCAAGCAGTTCATTCAGGTGGAGCGTATCGTTGAAAGCGACAGAGTGTTGGGGGAAGATGGAACTTCCGAACTGCAGTACCTTTGCAAATGGAAGCGCCTGTACTATGACGAATGTACCTGGGAGTCTGCTGATGAAATTGTCAAGATTGCTCCCGAAATGGTGAAGCAGTACCAGAGCAGGAAGAACTCCAAGATTTTGCCCAATTTGTCTGCCTCCTACGGCACCAACAGACCCCGATTCGAGAAACTAGTTGCGCAGCCGGCTTTCGTCAAAAACGGTGAGCTCCGTGACTTTCAGCTGACTGGTTTGAACTGGATGGCCTTTCTATGGTCCAGAAATGAGAACGGTATCCTGGCCGATGAAATGGGTCTCGGTAAGACTGTTCAGACGGTGAGTTTCCTCAGTTGGCTGATCTATGCCAGAAGACAGAACGGACCCCATTTGGTCGTTGTGCCTCTTTCCACTGTTCCAGCATGGCAGGAGACTTTCGAGAAATGGTCCCCAGATCTGAATTGTATCTATTATATGGGAAATGCCAAATCCCGTAAGGCCATTCGCGATTTCGAGTTTTATGGCTCAAGCAAAAAACCAAAGTTCAACATCTTGCTGACCACTTATGAGTACATTCTGAAAGACCGTTCTGAGCTCGGAAGTTTTAAGTGGCAGTTCATGGCCGTTGACGAGGCCCACAGACTCAAGAACGCCGAATCTTCGTTGTATGAGTCGCTCAAGGAATTCAAGATTTCCAACAGATTACTGATCACTGGTACTCCATTGCAGAACAACATCAAGGAGTTGGCTGCTCTGTGCAATTTCCTGATGCCTGGAAAGTTTAACATCGAGCAAGAGATTGACTTTGAATCGCCTGATGCAGACGCCGAGGAGTATATCCAAGACCTTCAGAAGAAGATTCACCCGTTCATTTTGAGAAGACTCAAGAAGGATGTGGAAAAGTCTCTTCCTGCGAAGACAGAGCGTATTCTTCGTGTCGAGCTCTCTGATCTTCAAACGCAGTACTATAAGAACGTTCTCACCAAGAACTACTCCGCTTTGACCCAGGGAGTCAAAGGAGCTCATATCTCGCTCTTGAACGTCATGTCTGAGCTGAAAAAGGCTTCCAACCACCCTTATCTGTTTGATCAGGCCGAGGAAGCGGTGCTCACGAGAGCTGGAGGAAGTCATTCTCGTGAGAACATCCTAAGAGGAATGATCATGTCTTCTGGAAAGATGGTGTTGCTGGATAAACTGTTGACCAGGCTAAGGAAAGACGGACACAGAGTGTTGATTTTCTCGCAAATGGTGCGGATGTTGGACATTTTGGGTGATTACCTGAGCATCAAGGGATATAACTTCCAGAGATTGGACGGTACCATTCCTTCGGCCCAACGTCGTGTTGCCATTGACCACTTCAACGCAGACGGATCCCAGGACTTCGTGTTCCTGCTCTCTACCAGGGCTGGTGGTCTCGGTATCAACCTCATGACAGCAGACACCGTGATCATCTTCGACTCCGACTGGAACCCCCAGGCTGACTTGCAGGCAATGGCCAGAGCCCATAGAATTGGCCAGAAGAACCATGTCATGGTTTATCGTTTTGTGTCGAAGGACACCGTTGAAGAGGAAGTCCTGGAGAGGGCCAGGAAGAAGATGATTCTGGAGTATGCCATCATCTCGCTGGGTATCACCGATAAGCAGAAAAAGAAGAACGAGCCGTCCAATGGCGAGCTCAGTGAGATCCTCAAGTTCGGTGCCGGCAATATGTTTAAGGCAAATGAGAACCAGAAGAAGCTGGAGGACTTGAATTTGGATGACGTACTCAATCATGCTGAAGATCACGTGACCACCCCAGATCTGGGAGAGAGTAACTTAGGTGGAGAGGAGTTCCTCAAACAATTCGAAGTCACCGACTACAAGGCTGATGTTGACTGGGACGATATTATTCCCGAGGAGGAGCTCAAGAAATTGAAGGAGGATGAAAAGAAACGGCAGGATGAGCAGTATCTCCAGCAACAGATCGAGATGTATTCCAGAAGGCAAGCGGCCATGAAAAGCATGAGAGGAGTTATCAGTGATAATGAGGATGACGACGACGAGCCCAAGACAAAATCCAGAAAGAAGAGGGCTGTGGATATGAACAAGCTGACGGAATCTGAAATCCGTGGGATCTACCGTGCTATTCTCAAGTATGGTGAACTGTCTGACAAGTGGGACGAGCTCACTGCCGATGGCACACTCAGTAATAAGAACTCGGAAGTGTTGAAAGCCACTTATCACGATCTGATAAGTGAGTCAAAGGAGCTGGTTGCCAAGGAAGAGAAACGTCGTGCGGAAACTCTAGCTGAAATGGAGCGTAAAGTGCTTGAAGAGAAGGAGAAGGAAAGGGAAAAGGAAAAGGCCGTCAACGGAAACGGCAATGCCGTTGGCAATACCGCTAGTGATACGTCATCCTTAAGTTTGAAGGAAACCAAGGACTCTCCGGCGATGACTCTGTGGATGATGAAGCGTAGGGAGCGCAAGGCCATTCTGTTTGAGTTCAGAGGTGCCAAAAATATCAACGCCGAATTGGTATTAAGCAGACCAGAGGACATGGCATTATTGAAAACTTTGATCCCAAAAGATGATCCTTACACCTTCAAGCTGCCCAAGTCCCCTAAGCCTGTCCATGGCTGGACTTGCGAATGGTCTGTGAATGACGATTCCATGCTGTTAGTCGGTGTGGATAAATTTGGCTATGGTTCCTGGGCTCAGATTAGAGACGATCCGTTGCTAGGATTGCAAAACAAGGTTTATCTTGAGACGCCTCCTTCAAATGCAAGCAAAGAAGAGAAGGACAAGTTTGCAAAGAGGAGTCCAGGCGCAGTCCACCTCGGCAGAAGAGTTGATTATCTCTTCAATTTGCTCAAGGGCAAAGAAGACGAAGAGAACGATGAGTCTGAGTCTCCTGCTCCCGTGAGAAAGAGAGCCCGTAAGCCAAAGAAGGCCCAGACCCCAGAGGTCTCTGACATCAAAAAGGTCGACAGTCCAAAGGTGACGCCCAAACCACGTGCCAAGCCAACCGTGGTGGGAGGTGAGACCAAGCCAAAGGCTAAGCCAAGAAAGAAGGAAAAGGTGTTATCTCCTTTGACTTCCTCTGCCGATCTTACATCTTCGTCTGCAACTAAGGTCAAGCATGAGGACCACCATGGCCCCAGTTCCGGTGCAACAGTTGAAAAGAAGACCAAACCAGAAGTCAAGATAAACGAGGAGGTTTGCAGAGAAAAACTGGCACCTGTCTATGAATCGCTGAAACGTCTTAAAGCTGGAGCTGGGGATTTGGACAAAAAGCATTGGGCCAAGATTTTGAAGAAAGAGCTGATTACCGTCGGTGACCACATCACCAAGACCACCTCCTCAATCCCTCCGGAGGCTAGAGACCATGATAAGAAGCAGTTGTGGGCATTTGCCTGTCTTTACTGGCCCGCCAAGGTGCCTAGTAGTAGCATCATGAACATGTATGCAAGACTCTCGCAACCCGACAAGAAGGAGTCAACGCCCGCTTGAATTCGTCGATAAATGTTTTTTGAGACCTATATATATATCAGAGCTGTTTTGTGTATTTTTTGTGTATTTTTATGATAGGAAGTCCGTTTGTATTTGACCTAGTTTTGCCTGGTTTAGCCTTTGCAACCCGAAATGTCAAAGAAATACTCGTTATGGAACTTGGAGATCAGCCAGTTACGACACTTTTTCTGGTATTTGGCCATTTCTTTCAAAAAATTAGGATCCAGATCTTCGTCACCATCCTCAGGACTTTCAACAATGCTCAGATCCTGTCTGTTATGTGGTAATTTCACCTTTGTGATCAGGAACTCGACCCCTGCATGCATCCAGCCTAAGAAAGAAGGTTGTAGGCGCGGCACCTGGTCCCCGCTATGTTCCAAACGGAGATACCCGAATTGTGGGGTGACATCATCAAGAACACTTTTCAGCACTGAGCTCGTGTTGAATACACCATCAATCCATGAAGCAAACTGTGCGTTGCCAACCTTGGGTGCCGCAACCGTTACTACTAACAAGTTGTGACCCATAATCGCCAGTTCTGCCCCCAAAAGGGCAGAAAGAGCACCACCAAGAGAATGCCCGACCACCACAATTTTCCAGCGGGGATTTGAGTCTATCAAATCCATCATTTGGAGAAATGCCTCGGAATTGTAAAAGTCTTCGAGAACAGCATAGAATCCAGCATGTACTCGACATGATGGGCTGGGCCACAGCTTGAAGTTTTTTTCGGGAGCTGAAAGGGGTGAGTAAGGAAATGGATATGCAAGTGAGTCGCCGATATAATCTCCAGCGCTGTGGGATCCTCTGAAGGCAATTATTATCCGTTCATTCAATTCATCACTCACGACATATCCTGTAGCTTTGCCCTCGAATATCTCTACCACTTTCAACCCATTTGAACCCCGACAGAACCGTGTGGGGCAGGAGTCTTCCAAATTTCCAAGAGTAAGTTTCTTGTCTGAAATACAGTATGCCACAGCCGAGAATTGCGACATTTCCTGTAATAGCCCGAACATGTGCTGAGAAACCTCCGCGGAAGCAGTTATGAGGGTGATTAAAAGAGAGCAAAGGAGTCTGAACATTTTGAAAATATGGCTTTTAAATAATGAAGTAAAGCTATCGTGACTGTTTTTCTGGCTGAAAAACTGAAAAAAGGACTGGACTAAAGAACCTTTCATATATACTCCCGTCATTGGCAGTACCTAATACCTGCAGCCTGCATGAGCCGCACGCAGAACAGAAGAAATATTTAATCCGGGTAATCCCATCGCGACACGAACACGTCTCCCTCGCATGACCAGGGCTGCGTAACGCAACGGGTGGAAAAAAATTTGGAAAATGAACAAGGGCAAAAAAATCGATCGCAGCATTATACGCCGACTTTCTTCTTGTCGCAACAGAGTCAACACCATTTGTTTTCGCCGTTAAGAACCCGATAATTGCCTGATTTCATCATCGAAGCCAGGCTCGAACATTGGGAATATCAAAAACACCAAAAAAAATTTAAAAAACCACCATTTTAAAACCCCAAAAAAACACAATGTCCGCGGTTGATACAAACGAAGTCACTGATGCTCTTGAGAAGCTCAACGTCTCAGAGCAAGTTGAGTCTCCTGCTGCCGAGACTCCAGCCACTGAGGGTGAGGAGACTACCGAATCATCCGGTTCGGCAGAGGAGATGACTTCTCTTTACGTTGGAGAACTTGACCCAGAGGTCACCGAGGCCGATCTCTACGAGTTCTTCAGTCAGGCTGGTCAAGTCTCTTCTATCCGTGTTTGTCGTGATGCCATTACCAAGAGATCGCTTGGTTACGGTTACGTCAACTACCAGGGTTCCAAGGATGCCGAGCGTGCTCTTGATGAGTTGAACTACCACCCAATCAAGAACCGTGCTTGTCGTATCATGCTTTCGCAGAGAGACCCATCTTTGCGTCGTTCCGGTGCAGGAAACATTTTTATCAAGAACTTGCACCCGGATATCGACAACAAGACTTTGCACGACACCTTCTCTGTCTTCGGCACTATCTTGTCTTGTAAGGTTGTGACCGACGAGTTTGGTTCATCCAAGGGTTACGGTTTCGTTCACTTCAGATCTGACGAGGCTGCCAAGGCCGCCATTGAGGGTGTCAACGGTATGCTCTTGAACGACCGTCAAGTCTACGTTGGTCCATACCAGCCAAGAGAGGAGCGTGCTTCCAAGATGGACGAGTTTGTTCAGAAGTTCACCAACGTGTTCGTCAAGAACCTGGACTCTTCCGTTGACGACGCTCAGTTGGAGGAGCTCTTCAAGCCTTACGGTGAGCTCACTTCCATCCATCTCGAGAAGGATGCTGAAGGTAACTCCCGCGGCTTTGGTTTCGTCAACTTTGCCAACCACGAGGATGCCACCAAGGCTGTTGAGGAATTGAACGACAAAGAGATCAACGGTAAGAACATCTACGTCGGTCGTGCCCAAAAGAAGAAGGAGAGACTCGAGGAGCTCAAGAAGCAATACGAGGCTCTTAGACAGGAGAAGCTCAACAAGTACCAGGGTGTTAACCTGTTCGTGAAGAACCTCGAAGACACCATCGATGACGAGAAGCTGAGAGAGGAGTTTGCTCAATTCGGTACCATTACCTCCGCCAAGGTGATGACCGACAACAACGGAAAGTCCAAGGGTTTTGGTTTCGTGTGTTTCTCTGAGCCAGAAGAAGCCACAAAGGCCATCAGTGAAATGCACCAGTTCATGGTTGCCGGTAAGCCACTGTATGTTGCTTTGGCTCAAAAGAAGGAGGTTAGACGCTCGCAGTTGACCCAACAGGTCCAGGCCAGAAACCAACTCAGAATGCAGCAGACTGCTGCCGGTGGAATGGGTCAATTCGTTGCTCCAATCTTCTACGGCCAACAGCCAGGTTTCCTGCCTCCAGGAGCCAGAGGAGGTGCTGCTCCATTCCCAGGCCAGAACCCACAGCTTTTGATGCAACAGGGCATCCCAAGACCCGGTCAAGGATTCCCAATGCAACAGCAGTTCCGTGTTGGTCCTAACGGCCAGCCAATCGCCATGATGGTGCCTCAAGGATTCAACGAGTACCAGAACGGCAGAGGTCCACAACAGAGATTCTACGCCAACAACCGTGGCCAGAACAAGGGCAGACCACAACAGCCACAGCAGCCACAGCAGGGTGAACCAGCCTCTTTGGCCGCCATCTTGCCCCAAGTCCCAGTTGAACAGCAGAAGCGTATGTTGGGTGAAGTCATCTACCAGAAGGTTGCCGCTACCGGAAAGGCCGATGAGGATGCCGCTGGTAAAATCACCGGTATGATTTTAGACATGGACAACCAGGAGATCTTGGGTCTGTTGGAGGACGACGAGGCTTTCGACGTTCAGTTCAACGAGGCCTTGGCCGCTTATGAGGACTACAAGAACAAGGAGGCTGAGAGAGCTTAAGCTGAAAGGCTTAAGGAATTAAAGATCTTAGAAACTCAGACGACTTGAACAAATTGGCAAATATCTCCTAATGTTTCAACTTTTCACCTTTTGCTTCTGCTCTTTCCAGGCTCATTTTGCTTGATCACGTTTTCTATCCTGCGAGTGTTTGTGTTTGTCTGGTTTTGTCTCTGATTTGAAGAATGCTTGAAACAGCTCCTTTCTAATAGTCTTATATCTCCCTTCCCTTTTTTTTAGTTTAATTTGACTTGCTCGTTTAAGCGAATGCTGTAGAATAGAGCAGAAGTTGCATAACGTGAATGAAAATTCCACGGCTTGACAGGTCGTGTCACGTGTGTGGTATGTTGGTCCGTACACGCCTTAAATGGGGTTTGGGACAGCGCTAAAAAGACGCAAACAGTACAAAAACGGAGTTATATTATGCAATACACTTTCTCTTTCTTGTAGCATAACTGTAAGCAAAAGGGAACTTCGTATTAACCAGCTTTGAGCGAAAAAAAGACTAATCTTGAAGGCAGTAATTCTTTGCAATTTTTTGGTTTTTGGTTAACGCACTTGTGATGGCTCCGCACTTCAGGCCCAATTTACTACACTGTCAACTAATCATCCGACCAGGCATTTTCACAACCTCTCAAACGCCTTGGTGAAACCATGGCCTTTGAGGAGAATGAGTCGCTCATGGATATTGACAAGAAGTGTAAGTTTTCACACATGATCTCGCCTAGGCGTAACTAACAGAACAGTCATATATGTGTCTCTTTCGTCCGACTCCACCACGCTTTATGCGTATGATGATACCGCGCTCAGCTCACATTTGAATGTGAGTTGTTCTGAACTGATATCCCAGGCGCTTGGTGGTATCAACAGTAACCAGGGCTCGCGTTCTGGATCTGTGATCATCAGCTCGAATGTGCTTTGGGGTCACTCACGTTATGTTGACCTGATGATGTACTACGTCAAAGTAGCCATTCCCAATAACGGACTCGTGACTGTGGTGGCGGTTGTGAGCGAACTTGTAGCTCGTGAGTTTGTTTTGCAAGTTCTGGAGAAAATTGCAAACGAATACCGCCAATTTCGATTAGCTGGGGAGTCCGAGAGCGGGTCGTCTGCTTCGCCGTCTGGATTCATGCTGGAGTTCAAAATTCGCATGAAACAGATCATCAAGTCTTGCGAGGCTAGTTATGCTCAGGATGTGACTTCGTATGGATCAATTGAGGAAGCTACTTCAGAAATAGACGAGGTGCGGAATATCATGGCAGAGAACATAGAGCGTGTGATCGAGAGAGGTGAAAGGATAAATCTTCTGGTCAACAAGACCGACAAGATTAACACCAGTGCTAATAGCTTCAGGCGGAGGGCCATTGCCGTGCGGAAGCGGATGTGGTGGGCTAATATCCGGTTCGTGGTTTTGCTTTCGGCAGTGGGGCTGTTCCTGTTCTACGTTTTGGTAGGCTTTGAATGTGGCCTGCCGTTGTACTCTAAATGCATTCACCCGAAACGGCCAAAACAGCCTGAACCACACGAGTAACGATTGAATCAGCTAAGTAAGAGCGTGAATAAAAAAAGGGCGTAAACGAAAGACGTAAGCTGGAATCTCTGTTTCGTTTGTTTCATTGTCCTTCTCTGTGAATCCTCCCCTTAGTAGTCTTAATTTTCAGCGTGCCTTTGACTAAGTGTACATCTTTCTCATTTCGGACCATCTTATTCGTTGTTGTTTTAGATCAGTCGCAGTCTTTTTCCCGTCTCTTCATTCTTTTTCATTCTTTCTCGGTTTCTTTTTCCGATGCTTTTTCTTCTTGTTCTCTCTTTGTTATCTAATCCTCATCATCATCCTCCTCCTCTTCATCAGGCTCGGCAGTCTGAACATCATCCTCTACGGTCTCGCCTGCGAGCTCGCGATGTTCTTGCTCCAGTCGCTGCGAAGGCTTCAGAGCCACCTGCTCGTCTTCTTCTTCTTCTTCCTCCTCCTCCTCTTCTTCTTCCTCATCCTCCTCCTCTGGAGCTTCTTCCTCTTCCTCGTCCTCCTCTTTATCACTTAGAGTATCGTCTGTCTTGTCCACTTCAATCTCGTTTTCAGTAGAATCCCCGCTGATACCAGCCACCACTGGGGCACCGTTTGCACCCTTCAGTTTCTTAGAGCCATTGGTCGCCTCGTCGAGGTCATCACCATCAATCGTGACAGATTCATCTTCTGCATCATCAATAGTGCCGTTGTTAGTGGTGTCTTGCTTTGACTTCTTCTTGAGTTGCTTCCGCGACTTGAAGTTCTCGCGCTCCTCCTGAACAATGGGCAAAAACTGGTCAAACTCGATTGTCTTCAAAGCTGCCAAAACATCATCTTCGGAAACCCCCTTGCGGTTGGCATCTTTGCTGTGCTGTCTAGCGTAGTGGTACAAATGCGATACGAACACAACGCTGCTTCTCTGGATGACAGTGAGTCCGTCCTTGGCCAATGACATTCCTGCCATCTCAGCACTACCCTCTTCAGTCTGGTCTTCAGATACACCAATGATTTGTTTGGCCAGTCTGTTGACGGTTGACTTGGGGAACAAAAGGCTCTGTAGTTTCGGTTAGACTGAATCGTTAAGAGTGTCCCCAGAAAAACCCAAGACTTACCTCTATAGAGATCATATCCGCCTCTTTCTGGCTCTGCGCTTCCCCCTGAGGTGCAAAAGAGCCATCCTCGTGTTTTCTCCAACCTTTAGCTGGCATTTTTTGGTTGTATGCTTCGTTTGATCTATTTTAACGGAAGAAGACCTGCACTGAAGACGCGTTAAAGACTTGGATCAGACGGGATTTTTCTGGTTCCCGAACACGACTCCCATTAATCTTGAGAAAGAACACGACTCGAGTCGTTTCGGCTTTTCGACATTTTACACCAAGTCAGCAACTAGAAGTAAAGGTAAAGGTAACAGGTTAAAGGTACAGAGTTTATCCTAGGCAATATGAAAACGCCTGGTTGGGCGTAGGAACCACAAGACCATCGTGGCTGTTGAGGAGGAGGTTTTGGTTTGCGAATGGACCAGTAAGGTATTAATAGGTATCTTTGCTCCTAAGGTTCCTCGGATGTCTTGATTTTTTGTGGTATTTTCGGTTCTTTTATCAGTTTGGATCCATTATGCTCCTGCCTTCTGCAACGAGCTTTTTGGCCCATTGCCTGGCGAGAATGGACACCTTCATGAACTTCTTGGATGCGTATTTCTTGAAGAACTCCTCGTGGATTATTGGGGAAACGAGATACTCAATTAGCATCTCGCAGACCTCCTTGATGTCGGATTCCTTGTATCCGCCTGAGTAGTGAATCAGGTTGCCGGACCATTCGTCCTTTCCAAGCATCTTTCTCGAAACGTACATTGCAGCAGCAGAGCAACGCGAGGGCAAGAGACCGATAAACTTGTGGTCTATGATGGAAATTTCCAGGAAGTATTTTCCCACAGTCCGTGATTGCACGTCGTAGTCGTCGGCCTTCGATATCCTCCGCAAGAAGTTCATTGGGTTAGGATAGCTCATGTTGAAGTCAAGGACTTCCAAAATGAACTTTTCTGCGCTCAGGATCTCCTCTTCGGTGAAACCACCGTCGGTCACGTATGCGTAGTTTTTGACCGAGGGCGAGTATACTTCCTCGTACTTAGCAGCGACGAAAAGCGAGCCGGTCGCCAGAAGTTGGAGCTTCTCAACTTGCACACTCTCCTTAGACATGAACCTATCCATGATATTGATTGCAAGATACAGAGTTTCAGGGAGCAGCCTGAACCTGAGATGGACCTCAACTATCCAGTCCACAAGAATGGACCGCATTTTTGGTTTGAGAGACCTCTGCCAGTGAAGATAGTCCCTATCTGGCAAAGTCCTCACCTCTAACACCTTCATGTAGTCAAAAATATCGTTGACATACTCGGAAACCATCATCGGATCCGCATGGTCCTCGGCGTCCAAATCCTCCCATTCGTAGTCGGTTTTTGGCTTCTTGACCTCAAGCAAATTGCTTCTTTCTATCAGGTCGGTACTTGCCTCGGTGGCCTGTCTCTTGAGTGAAGAGCGCCTTTCTTCTGGGAAGTCTGGCGCGTTCCGTATGTCTATGCTGTCCAAGACCTTCGCCTGCTGTTGCCTCTGAGAAGGGCGAGGTATCTTCGAGTGCGCTGCTTGCGGATTGACATTTTCTTTGTTGAAAACGGTTGTTTTAGGTTTAGCGCTGGCCTTGACTATTCCGAAGGAGTTGGCTCCGTTCAAATCCGTCAGCGCACTGCGTCCTCTAGTCAAAGATTGTCTTGTGTTGGCCGCGGGCTCCTGAAGCGTTTTCGAACGCGTAACGCGCAGATTGGCATGGCTGTTTTCGTCCATGGGGGCCACAGAAGATTCCTTGAGAGAAAAAATGGGTTAGCAAAGGTTTGGAAAACGGAAAGAAGAAGGCAGAAGAAGACTCACTCTTGACATGGCTCTTGTATGTGAGTGAAACAAGGGCTGGGATTCGGCTCTTCAACAAGACAAAGTGGATAATGAATCTGAAATGAATATCCTATTAAAAACAACACAAATCGGTCGTTTTAGTGCGCTTCGCAACAGTCTGGGTGTTGTTTCTCGAGAAAGCGCCAACAACTAAATAACGAACCAGGTGCCTTGTTGAACGCGAAATCAAATTTTGTATGGCCGGACAGTCTTTGTTTTGCAACTTTGTGAAAGAAACGCCCGAAATTATGGCCAATCAACTATATACCGGTGATACTTGAGTATTGCCGGAGGCTTGGTTGAAAACTTGCGTTGAGAGAAGAAAAGGGGATTGTTCTTAATGGAACGGGCCTGTTCTCTTGTGTGCTAAGAGTGGGCCTTGAGCGCCCTTTCGGTTCCCCCGATTGGGACAAGTGTAAACAGAACGCGTGACGGGTGCACGACCTTGAGTTGGTGCTCAATTTTACAAGCTAAAAAGGTGTTGTTGGGATAAAATATCACCCGGAATTGCGGATATTTGATTTTTTCGCATGTTTTGATTGACGAAGACATGACAACCCGGGGTTTTTACTTCAATGAGAAGCGATAATTGCTGTGGTTCTTGGCCAGGATTTGCTCTGGTAGTGAAAATTCTAATTGGAACACTAAACTTTCAGTAAGGTTCACACTACCCTTTCTTGTGCAAATATGCGAATATATTCTCTCTGTTTAATTATCCTCTTCCAAACCATCCTGTTCGGCTAATTTCTTTTGTAACTCTTCCTTGTTCTCACTAGCGGCATGCACAAGTTGCTGGAACAGTGAAACACGTAACGAGGACCGTTTGGAGTCCTGGTCCAGATCCATACCAGCAATGCCAGCATCAATTCCTGCTAAATCGACCGTAGAAACAGACCCAGAGGAATAGTATTGGAAATCCTCGTCATTTGCATCATCCATTTGGTCCCTAAGCCGCTGCAAACGGTTTTTCATCATCACAACCTGAACAGCCTTGCGGAGCTTAGATCTTCCATCGAAACCTTCGCGGATGGTGGAGATCAAATTCACGCCTTGGACAGCGTCTGGCTTCAATGGCGATGTGTTCTCAATGATCCACGGATCTCTGAGCAAATCCCTCGTGGTCGCACGCCTAGACTGCACCACATCCAGCATGCGCAGAATGAACTGCTTGGCAGCCAAGGAGATGTCGCTCCAGTAACGATCATAAAAGATAACTCCGTCATTATACCGCACCTCCTCTACAAAAGAATGCACCGTTTCAGACCTGAAAGGTGCACATCCCGAGAGTAACGTGTAGGTGATAACCCCCATGGACCAGATGTCACACGGTTTGCCATGGCCTTCCCCAGTGTAGATCTCCGGAGCAGCATATCCAAATGACCCCGCACATGATGTCAGCACCTGGTCGTCTCCTGACAGCTTTCTAGAGATACCAAAATCCGCAATTACCACGGGAGCATCTGGCTCAGGGTTGAGATAGAGAACGTTCTCCGGTTTCAAATCCCGGTGAACGATATCGTTGGTGTGCAGATAGTCTAGAGCAAGCAGTATTTGCGTCACCACGGCTGCAGCATCTCTCTCGCTGAAAGAAACCCGCTCGATGATCCGATCAAATAACTCTCCACCCGTAGCCAATTGGGTGACGATATAGAACTTGTCCTTGCTCTCGAACCAATCCACAAACTTCACGATATGTGGATGGCTCAATTGCCTCAGCATATCAATTTCATCCAAAACCATCTGCTCGTTTCCAGCAAGACTCTTTTTCAGAATGATCTTGACTGCTACCTGCTCCCCAGTCTTCTTAACGGTTGCTACCCTCACCGTGCCAAACGACCCGACCCCGAGCGTCCTTCCATACTCGTATAAATCCTTCTTCTTGCGGTAAGACTCCGGCTGCAATTTCAGCGCACTGAACATGATTTCCTGGAAAAAAAAAGATAAAAGGGTAGTTAGAAGCCCCCGTTAGTCTATTGTCTTGTCAGGGTTTTGGGGAAGAAGCAGGTCTGGCGCAGCATAAGGCACAGTAAGGCGCAGTCTTTATTGGGGTGTACACTACCGCAGACACGTTTTGACACAACAGAGATATCGGATCACAATTCTATTGTTGTATATATATAGAGTAAATTGCGGTGGTTCTAAAACCGGGAAAAAAGTCTGTTAGCCTCACAGGTAGCCGAGTTTCTCCATACGGATCTTCACAGCATTTCTATGGGCATCCAGACCCTCAACGGCAGCAAGGTCCATGACAGCCTTACCGATGCTTTGCAGGCCCTTTGGCGTCACCACCTGAGAGGTGATGAACTTCTGGAAAGTCGACGTGTTCACTCCACTGTACATACGGGCGTAACCGTATGTTGGCAGAGTGTGGTTAGTTCCAGAGGAGTAATCTCCACAACTCTCGGGTGAGTATGCTCCCACAAACACAGAACCGGCGTTGGTCACGCTATCGACGTACGATTCGGCGTCTTCAATTTGCAGAATCAAGTGTTCTGGAGCATATCTGTTCGACATTGCCAAAGCATCGGCATAGGTATCCACCACGATGGTGTAGGAGTGGGCAATACACTTGCGAACGATGTCAACTCTGGGCAGTTCGAGGGCCTGTCTGTGGACGGCCTCGTCAATCTTATCGATTTGCTCAGAAGTCATACCTACGGCGACCAGAATAACCTGAGAATCGACACCGTGCTCAGCCTGAGACAGCAGATCCGAGGCAACGAAGTCGGGGTCGGCAAAAGCATCTGCCACCACCAGAACCTCAGATGGACCAGCAGGCATATCGATTCCACAAAGAGCTGTGGTATCATTGGAAACGTACATTTTGGCTGCAGTCACGAACTGGTTGCCAGGTCCCATGATTTTGTCCACCTTTGGTACAGATTCGGTTCCGTACGCCATTGCAGCAATAGCCTGGGCACCGCCCGCAAGAACAATCTTCTTGGCACCCACCTTGTGAGCCACGTACACCACCTCAGGAGTCAATTTTCCATCAGGACCAGGAGGCGAAGCAAAAATGATCTCCTCACATCCAGCGACGTTAGCAGGAACTCCCAGCATTAGAGCAGTAGAGGGCAATACTGCGGTTCCACCAGGGATGTAAAGACCCACCTTCTCAACAGGTCTTGCAAATCTAGAGCATCTGACTCCAGCACAAGTCTCCACTTCCATCTTAGAGGTCAGTTGGGCGGTGTGGAAAACACGAACGTTTTCGACGGAGATGTCAATTGCACGTTTGACATCTTCAGTCAGGTTCATGAGTTCTGGTGGGAATGGAGCCTCTAGAACAGGCGAAGCAAGCTGCACTTTGTCGAATTTCGCGGTCAGCTCCAGTAACGCGGCATCTCCCTTGGCCTTCACGGCATCGATGATTGGATTGACAAGCTTCATGATGTCGGATGTTTTCTGGTTAGGGCGTTTGAGAGCCTTCTCCAAGTCTGCTGAAGGAGCTGAGGCAGCAATAACGCGGGTCATCACGATACGGCCATCACTTTCAGCAACTGGAGCAACCTCAGTCTTCACAACTTCTGGCTTCGCAGTCTGAGCTTTTGCAGCCTCGATAAATTTGGGTTTAGCATCGCCCTTACGCCTAGTCACCTTGAGCGACTTCATGTCCAAATTCCTCTCAATGTCTGAAATGGATACACCGTACTTTGCACATCTAGCCAAAGCAAAATAGAAGAGGTCAGCTGCTTCCCAGGCAACTTCGTCTTTGTCGGTAGCCTCTGTGAGCTCTTCTGCCTCCTCCTTGATCTTGGCATTGAGGAGGGCTTCGTCGTCAAACAACCGTTTTGTGTACGATCCAGCAGGAGCGTTCTGGAGTCTCTCATTGAGGACAGATTCCAATGCGGACAGCCCCGAGTCTTTACCAAAACAACTGGCGGTGCCCAAGTGGCAGAAGCCCGTGCCAGCCTGGATCACCACGAACCGGATGCAGTCGCCATCGCAATCAAGATCGATGCGCTGGAGAGTCTGGGTAGATCCAGAAGTGGCACCCTTATACCAGAGACCATGCTTGCGGCTTTGGTATACACCAGTTCCAGTTTTGATGGCCTCAGCCAGAGACTTGTACGAAGAGTACACCAGTCCAAGGCTCTGGTTATCCGTTCCAGTAACAAGGGTCGTGTAGAGTCCGTCATTGCGGTCAGTGGTGATTGCATACGAGAGCAAGTCAGCAAGAGCAACTTTGCCTGCTGGAAGGGTTTCGGCATATTCAGTGGAGAGATCGCTCGCGATAACCACAGGAGTGATGTTCTTCTTGATGAGAGCAGATAGGTCTTCAGATGCTGGAGACAACGCAAATACAGTTCTGCTAGAAGAAGCTGCAGAAACATCTTTCGCAAAAATTGGCACACTTTCTGGGATCTCAGCCGGGATCGATGCCAAAGATGCCACTTTATAAGCCAATCTGGCATTAGGAATCTTGGCAAGGATGTCGGTTCCAAGTGCCACATTGGTGACAACCACGTAGAGTACCCCGTTGTTGAAAAGAGACAGCAAAGAGGTGATCAGGTTCTCATCAGCTGACTCGGACTCAATATTGAGATCCACATACACGCTGAGACCCGAGGTCTTGCTAAAGGCAGCTAGGGAATCGACCTTGGATGAGTCGTATGATATGAGGGCCGAGCCCACCACGTTGAGAGGGCCGATCTCGGATACATCCGGATAATACGGCAGCACAGGGAACCCCATTAGTCAACTGAGAAATCTCTTTTGTTTTTGGTGGTCTTTTCACAACGCTGGTTGTGTAAGAATGTTGCAGGTGACCTGCTTACTATCCCTGGTCTCCAGATGAGTCAAGTGAAAAAACGGCCGGCTGATTTTTCAGCATGCACACTACCAGAAAATTATTTGTCGTGTACTGTATGTTTTTTGTGGTGCACACTCTTGTGCGGCTGGTTTATCCGATGATTCCGGAAAAATTATGGATGGACTTTGCAGCCGGGGTCTGCCTAAAAAAGATAGAATTCCATTTTTTGATTGTCTTGCAATGTATTTTTTAAAGGGGTAGTAATTGGTAGATTGCCGTCCCCTTCCGTTGTCTATTCTTCTGTTGACAGCTACACAACGTTGTTAGATCTTCAGGCTCCCAATGGTTTCCAAAAAAGGAAACCTACCCCCGACGCAGTAAGTTGGGTGGGTGTGTTCCCGGATCGGGGATTAAAGTTGAATCGAAGACCACGGGTTGTGGGGGGAAAGCCCTGATTGAGAAGTGTGATTGAGAAGATTCGAAAAAGGGGGTCTGAAAATTGAGGAGACTGTAGGTTCTCCAGATAACCTGTAAGATTGTAGCAATTGAAAAAGCAAGTATTCCCCGGGTCTCCCAGCTGACTAACGAGGTCCCAGTCCTAAAGACAGTCTGGCCCCAAGTAGAGGGCAATTGTTATCGAACTCTGTTATTTTTTTACACATGTTGGTCTAGTGGCGAAATCCGGGAACACCGGGGCCTTTCCATAGCAGAAAGGCACCAAATATACTGAAAAACATACCCCTTGTAATGGTTCACTATTACTTCGTTCATCTGTTGGAGCACTCCCCGGAAGTCCGTTCCGAGGAATCTATTCCGTGGTTCTTACCCTCGTAAGTCACGTGTGTACACACAAACCCGCTACCCCCGAAGGAGCAACGGTCCCCGACCGAGCATCCAAGTCGTGTCCCGTTTCTATAAATGTGAACGTTTCCCAGAAGCCCCCGTCCACGTTTGCTTCTCGCTTCTTCTTGTTTAAGTGCAACTTTTTGCTGTCCACCGCTATAGTCAATCTACGTTTGCGAAACATGTCTGCTCTCGATATCAAGAGTATTAACACGATCCGTGTTTTGGCGGTAAGTAATAGTCTTTTGGGCCTAGGTATGCTGGGTTTAGTATTGGCCGATTTGGCCGGAGACGTTCTGAGAATGTGAATTGGTAATTCTCGAGTTTCTGTGAGCATTGAGATTGCTTGTGCATTGAAATAATTGAACCCTGTTGATGGCAACCTGATCTAGGTTCAATATAGGCAGAGTGCCATAGCTTCAACGAAAATTCTGCCAGATCTCGGCCAGATCTCGGCCAAACTTTTGCCGGTTTGCCCGATTTTTTCAATTCCCCTGTCTGTACTCAGATTACCAAGTTGCCCGTATTTCCTATCTTTGTGCCAAATTTTTACTAACATCCCACAGGTCGACACCGTCTTCAAGGCCAACTCGGGCCACCCAGGAGCCCCTATGGGTCTCGCTCCAGCCGCTCACGTTCTGTTTCAACAGATGAAGTTCAACCCAAAGAACCCAGACTGGATTAACAGAGACAGATTTGTTCTTTCTAATGGTCACGCTGTTGCTCTTCTGTACACTCTGTTGCACCTTTACGGGTACTCACTCACCTTGGATGACCTCAAGTCTTTCAGACAGATCAACTCCAAGACGCCTGGTCACCCAGAAGCTGACATTCCAGGTGTTGAGGTCACCACCGGTCCTCTTGGTCAAGGTATTGCCAACGCCGTTGGTTTGGCCATTGCTCAGGCCCAGTTTGCTGCCACGTATAACAAGCCAGACTTCAAGATCTCCGACAACTACACCTACGCCATCTTTGGTGATGGTTGCATGATGGAGGGTGTTGCTTCCGAGGCATGCTCCCTGGCTGGTCACTTGCAATTGGGCAACCTGATTGCCTTCTACGATGACAACCACATCTCCATCGATGGTGACACCAACAGTGCCTTCACTGAAGACGTCACCAAGAGACTTGAGTCCTACGGTTGGGAAGTGTTGTGGGTTCACAACGGTAACGAGGACCTTGCTGCTATTGCTGCTGCTCTTGAGCAGGCCAAGAAGTCCAGCAAGCCAACCTGTATCAGATTGACCACCACCATCGGTTACGGTTCCCTCTTGCAAGGTTCTCACAGCGTTCACGGTTCTCCTTTGAAGGCTGATGACATCAAGCAGCTCAAGGAGAAGTGGGGCTTTGACCCCTCCAAGACGTTTGACGTCCCACAGGAGGTTTACGACAGCTACGCTAAGACTGCGGCCGCCGGTGCTGCTGCTGAGGCTGAGTGGAATGAGCTGTTCTCCAAGTACCAAGCCGCCTACCCTGAGCTGGGTGCCGAGTTGGCCAGGCGTCTTAAGGGCGAATTGCCAGCCGGCTGGGAGAAAAACCTTCCAACTTACACACCAGCTGACCCAGCTGTTGCTTCCAGAAAACTGTCCGAGACCGTGCTCACCAAGATCCAGGCTGCTTTGCCCGAGCTTGTTGGTGGTTCTGCCGATTTGACCGGCTCAAACTTGACCAGATGGCCATCTGCCGTTGACTTCCAGCCACCATCAACTGGATTGGGTGAGTGGTCCGGTCGCTACTTCCGTTTCGGTGTGCGTGAACACGGTATGGGAGCTATCATGAACGGTATCTCTGCCTTCGGTGCCAACTACAAGGCCTTCGGTGGTACTTTCCTCAACTTCGTTTCGTACGCCGCCGGTGCCGTGAGACTGTCTGCTCTCTCTGGTCACCCAATCATCTGGGTTGCCACCCACGACTCCATCGGTCTTGGAGAAGATGGTCCAACCCACCAGCCTATCGAGACCTTGGCCCATTTCAGAGCTATTCCAAACCTCGCCGTCTGGAGACCAGCCGACGGTAATGAGACCTCTGCTGCCTACTACCAGGCTCTCACCTCCACCCATACCCCTTCGATCATTGCTCTGTCGAGACAGAACCTTCCTCAATTGGAGGGCTCTTCCATCGAGAAGGCCTCCAAGGGTGCCTACACTTTGGTTGCTGCTGACAAGCCCGATGTGATCATCGCCGCTACCGGTTCCGAGGTGTACATTGCCGTCGACTCCGTCAAGGTTTTGGCTGCCCAAGGTATCAAGGCTTCCGTTGTTTCGGTTCCAGACTTCCATACTTTCGACCGTCAAACCGAGGAGTACCAGCTCAGCGTTTTCCCAGACGGTGTGCCAATTCTGTCCGTTGAGGTCATGTCCACTGCTGTGTGGTCCAAGTACTCGCACGAGCAGTTTGGTATCAACAGATTTGGTATCTCCGGTAAGGCTGCTGACATCTACGAATACTTTGGCTTCACCCCAGAGGGAATTGCCGAGAGAGCCACCAAGACTGTGGAATTCTACAAGGGCAAGGAGTTGCTCTCTCCTCTGCACAAGGCTTTCTACTCAGCCAAGTACGAGTTCCACAAGTATTAGGTGAACTCCTGAGATTGTCGACCTGTGTTTAGTTTTAACCTACCTGTGTTTGCACTGTTTTATATAGGATCTAAAGTCAGTCATAAAGAAGTTGCGTAGTGAAAAAGACATTCAATCATTAAGAAGAAGCATAGTTCTAACGCTTGTTTTCCCACTAGGTGGCTGAACCGGCAACCAAGTTGATTTTGTTAATTAATACCGATTTACTCGGGTAGTTATTTTGAATAAAATCCCATTTTCCAGAAAAATAATGAATTTTTCACAAAGTCGAATAGTAGCAATGGCGGTGCCTTAACTCATCTAAGATATCAGAGATCAAAAGGCGTGAATGAACCAATTTTTGCCAATCAAATATCTTTCAGATAAGCTCGATTCTTGTCAACTATCTCAACTTTCACCAAACAACAACCATGACAAACCAGAAGTTTTCGGTGGCATTTGTTTGCATGGGCAATATGTGAGTTTTAGAAATTCATTCAAACTAGTTGTCCAAATCTCTAACTTTTTCAGCTGCCGTTCTCCAATGGCCGAGTAAGCATGACTCCGAACTTGTGTTGCAATCAGTACTAACCCACGATTTTTTTCCTTAAGAGCTGTTTTCAACAAAACTGTGAGCGATCTGGGATACTCAGATTCTATCGATAAGGTTGATTCATTTGGAACGCATGCCTATCATTCAGGAGAGGACCCAGACTACAGGACTTTAGAGACGTGCCGCAGGCATAGTGTTCCAGTGAAGCACCATGCTCAATCGATATCCGCTAATGATTTCAAAGAATTTGACTATATCATTGGAATGGACAGATCCAACATGGCTGCTCTAGAGAAGAAGCGGCCTCAGGGATCCAAGGCAATAGTCAAGATGTTTGGAGAGTGGAGGACCGATCCTTCATATGGCAAGATTATAGAAGATCCATACTATGGTGGCAGTTCTGGGTTTGAAAGATGCTACAACCAAGTTCGTCACTTTAGTGAAGAGTTCCTAAAGCAAGAGATTGGTGAAAAATAGAGATGTCGGAGGTCTACAAGGAAACGTTTGACTGCGTTAAAACCGAAGACTAGAGATCAAAGAACCTAGAAATTGAATGGTCTTGATTGTTCTACTTCTAAGAAGAGATAGGATGAAAAATCATACTGCACGATATCAGTTGTAGATAGACGTCAGAAACGTTACACTAAAATTACATACGAATCACCAGAACGACGTCAGCAACGAAGACTGCTCAAAAGGCACGTTTTCGTTCTGGCGTTGGGCCCAAGTATCCTTGAAATCAAAGAGCTTCCACTCGTTATGACTGGTGGCATCCTCCTGGAACCACGTTCTCAACTCCGGATGGTACTTCCAGCCTCTTCTCACGAGCTCGCTGGCAGCGTTCATCTGGAGATAATCGTCTGCGCTAGAAGAGCCCAATCCGTTGGCCTTACCTCTGCTGTGATAGTAGAAACAGTAGAACAAGGTATCAGTCTCAAACTTCTGCAGAATCTTTGACGAGTTGACAACCTCGATTGAGGGTTCCTGTGGGTAGAAAATAGGCGTTGGACGTGGATTAAGAGGTTGGTACTTCCTTGGCCTGTCAGAGTCATACGAATCCGGGCAGTTCAGCAGAGAAGACTCCAGCGACTGAAATATAGACTCCAGAGGAGCAGGTGTCAGTGCACGTTTCTTTGCGATTTCGAGTTCCGCAGTCAATTCTTCCAGCTTCAGATTTGCATTTCCCCTCTCCGGAGACATGGGGGACATGGTGTTCGCTCTCGAAACTTCCTTGACAGATTGTGGCTGTGGCACGGCCTGGGAGCTCGAGCTCAGATTTGTGGATGTTCTGTAGAGACCGGGCGGAGGCACGGGAGAAGACGACACTCCGCTGTTGACAGTTGCCGCAGTGGCATATTTCATCTTTGGGGTTCCCAAGGGAGTTGCTGCAGGTTTCAGGCCTATAATAGAAGGAGCAACAGAAGCTACTGCTGTCTGGGCCGATTTTATCAGCGGACTTTGCGTAGCAACGGCCGGGGCTGGAACTGAGGAAATTGGAGGAATGGCAACAGATGCCATTGGAGCGATTCCAACCACCGAGGCTTTCCTGGAACTTGTTGCCGACATGGTTGGGGTAGATACCGAAGCAGTTGGGGCAGAAGCAACGCCAGACATTGTCGTACTCAACGCCGAATCTTCTTCCAGATCATCCTCTTCATGGCCAATCGCAGCGATCCTGAAACTGTCGTCGATCTCGTCTAATCCCAGTTCGTCATAGATCTCGTCATCTTCAGCAAAATCGGCATCTTGATTGTTTTCCACGTAGTATCTGATATCCTCTTCTATCGTCTGAATCTGGTCCGCCTCCAAGTTGCCGTTCTCCAGCAATCTCAGAATTGTCTCCAGTCTTTCCTGGTGCCAATTGTGACGCTCGAGAACATCCTGAAACTCCTTGATCTGTTCCTGTTTCGAATTATCAGCACGTTTCCCCTTCTTCATC
Organism: Kuraishia capsulata CBS 1993; assembly: GCF_000576695.1. Classification (NCBI taxonomy): domain Eukaryota; kingdom Fungi; phylum Ascomycota; class Pichiomycetes; order Pichiales; family Pichiaceae; genus Kuraishia; species Kuraishia capsulata. The sequence goes on from NW_019172950.1 coordinate 443,653, forward strand.
GTGGCTTGGATCTGGTCTACTTGAGCCTCCAAAGCTTCGGTTTGCCTTTCCAGTTCTTCAATCATCGTCTGAACAAACGCAGCGCATTCAAGTTTCTCCTTCTCTCTTGGATCTATTTTGTTGTTGTTCAGTCCTTCTTTGCTGAACGCCTTCGTCTTCATGATCTTTTCCACCTCCTTGAACCTCTCCATCTCATGTTCAATGAGCTTCCTGTGCTCAACAAGCGCCTTCTTGTCCTTTACTTCATTACCACCCATCCAGTTTTTGATCTGGTCTCGGGATCGTTGCAGTTTCTTAATTTCCTTCTTGAGATCACTCTCCAGCTTTTCTTTCTGCGATTGGTTCTCGCATGCCTGTAGCTTGTCGTACACGTAGTCGAAAGCTTCAAGGCCTTCCTTGACCTTCTTGAAGACCCGGTCTATTTCCCTGCACAAAGTGTTAGAAAAAAAATGCTGAAGTTCAAAATCTCAAAGCCCGAATATCTACTTACTGCTGAAGCTTTCTTTGGGACATTTCCCGTGATTGTGCGATTTATTCTCTAACCTTACAAGCTACCATCAGAGACCAATATCTTGCCCTCACTTCTCCTTGGCCGATGGATGTCGACACGGTACCCAGATGGCAGACGAAATGACTCTTGTTCGAAGATTTTTGATTTTCAGACTATCTCGACCCCAGAGATTCATCAGACCTTACAAAGCGAACATAATACAAAATGTCTGAAAGCTTGAAATATTGGGCCTCAGAGTTGGATAGCCCCACGCTGAGTGTGCTACCTCAAGATTACAACAGACCACACACTGGGAAGATTGTGGAGGCCACCCATGAGGTGGACATCGGGCCTTTAACGGGAGTGGTTGACACTGATGAGAGCTCACAAATTTCCGGGTTCACTGCCGCCTTGACAGTCTTTGCAGTGCTGATTTATAGACTCACTGGTGATAATGATATTGTCATTGCAACAGATTCTGGAAGCGATGCGTTTATTGTAAGGGTTCCCATCGAGCCTACGATGTCGTTCTTGGACTTGGCCAAATCTGTGTCGGCTAAGTTTGCCGAAGGCTCTTCCAAGGCAGTTCCACTTTCAAGCATAGCTGACTACATTCAAAGTGAGAAGAAGCTTAGCTCGCCTCCTCCATTGTTCAGACTGAGTTTCCAAAAATCGAGAGACAACCAGCAACTGTTCACTGCCGTAAAGGGTTCGGTGAGGGATCTGGCCATTTTTACCGATGGTGAAAAATTGACCATTTTCTACAATTCGATCCTTTATAAGAGCTCAAGATTGGTTATCTTTGGTGAGCAGTTTGCCCAATTCATTTCTCAGGTCAATGCTGATCCTAGTTTGGCCATTGGTAAGGTTAACCTGATTACCCCATCCCAGAAGGATCTGTTGCCAGACCCCACGGCCAATCTAGATTGGTCAAACTTCAGAGGTGCCATTCAGGATATTTTCAGTGATAATGCTGCAAAACACCCAGACAGAACCTGTGTTGTTGAGACCAAGTCTTTCCTTGATAAGACCGGAAAGGACAGAGTTTTTACCTACAAGCAGATTGACGAGACGTCCAACATCGTGGGCCACTATCTGGTCAAAAACGGTATCAAAAGGGGAGACGTCGTAATGATTTATGCCTATCGTGGTGTTGACCTCATGGTTGCTGTCATGGGAGTTTTGAAGGCCGGTGCTACTTTTTCGGTCATTGATCCTGCATATCCACCAGCTAGACAGACCATCTACCTCAGAGTCGCGAACCCTGCCGGTGTTATCGGCATCAAGAAAGCGGGTGTTTTGTCCGAGCTCGTTGAGGATTACATCAGAGATGAGCTCAACGTGATAACCCGTATTCCTGCTTTGCAGATTCAAGACGACGGATCGCTCCTGGGTGGTGATGTTGATGGAAAGGATGTTTTGGCCGAGTACGAGCAGTACAAAAGTCAGCGCACTGGAGTCCTTGTTGGTCCAGATTCAAATCCAACTCTTTCGTTTACTTCTGGTTCTGAGGGTATTCCAAAGGGTGTTTTGGGTCGTCACTTTTCGCTGGCTTACTACTTCCCTTGGATGTCTAAGACTTTTGGTTTGACTGAAAACGATAAGTTCACCATGTTGTCAGGTATTGCCCATGATCCTATTCAAAGAGATATGTTCACTCCTCTCTTCCTGGGAGCTCAGCTCTTGGTTCCAACATCTGATGATATTGGAACTCCAGGTAGATTAGCCGAATGGATGTCTGAATACGGAGCAACCGTCACCCATTTGACTCCAGCTATGGGCCAATTGCTTTCTGCTCAGGCAGTTGCCGAGATTCCATCTTTGCACCACGCCTTCTTTGTTGGTGATATCCTGACCAAGAGAGACTGTTTGAGATTGCAGACACTGGCCAAGAACGTGTTCATCGTCAACATGTACGGTACCACTGAGACGCAGCGTGCTGTTTCGTACTTTGAGGTTGCTTCCAGAACCCATGACTCCACCTTCCTGGAGTCCCAGAAGGATGTTATGCCAGCAGGAAAGGGTATGTTGAACGTTCAACTGCTTGTTGTTAACAGAAACGACAGAAGCCAGACTTGTGGTGTTGGTGAGGTTGGTGAGATATATGTGCGTGCCGCTGGTTTGGCTGAGGGGTACAGAAACAACGACGAGTTGAACAAGGAGAAATTCGTTACAAACTGGTACACTTCGCCTGAGAAATGGACTGCGTTGGATAAGTCCCTTGATAAGGGAGAGCCTTGGAGAGAGTGTTGGCTTGGTCCTAGAGATCGTCTTTACAGAACCGGTGATTTGGGTAGATACCTGCCTGATGGTAACTGTGAGTGTTCTGGACGCGCTGATGATCAGGTCAAGATCAGAGGGTTCCGTATTGAATTGGGTGAAATCGACACCCATCTGTCGCAGCATCCTTTGGTTCGTGAGAACGTAACTTTAGTGCGCAGAGATAAGAACGAAGAGCCCATCCTGATTTCCTTTATCGTTCCAAAGGATTCGCCGGAATTGGCCAACTTCAAGTCAGAATCTGATGAGGTTGATGACCTGGACGACCCTATAGTCAAGGGACTAGTGCTTTACCGCGAACTGATCAAGGACTTGAAAGCCCATTTGAAGAAGAGACTGGCTTCGTATGCCGTTCCAACTATTATCGTTCCATTGACAAAACTGCCTTTGAATCCAAATGGTAAAGTTGACAAGCCTAAGCTGCCATTCCCTGACACAGCTCAATTGGCTGCTGTTGCTAAGTACTCCTCTCAAGAGCAGGATGATTCAGTGTTTACTCCACTCCAAGCCCAAATTCGTGATTTGTGGCTGGATGTTCTGCCACAGCGTCCTGCTACTGTATCGCCGGAAGATTCGTTTTTTGACCTTGGTGGACACTCAATTTTGGCCACCAGAATGATCTTTGAGTTGAGAAAGAAGCTGATTGTTGATTTGCCTTTGGGGACCATCTTTAAGCATCCAACAATTGCTGCTTTTGCTGCTGAGGTCGCGAAAGTCAAGGATGGTGAAGAGGTGCAACTTGCCACTGGAACTGCTGCTGGTGAAGACGACGAAGATGCTCCGGTTGATTACTCTGCAGATGCCAAGACAATTGCTGATACCATGTTGAAGGAATCGTACAAAACTCGTCTTGATATTTCTCAGACTGAACGTATCAATGTTCTTTTGACTGGTGCTACTGGATTCCTTGGTTCCTACATCTTGCGCGATCTATTGACTCGTCCAGAGCTGGACGTTGTGGTATACGCTCATGTCCGTGCTAAGGACAAGGAAGCAGGACTCGAGAGAGTCAAGAAAACTGCAAAGACCTACGGCATCTGGGATGACAAATTTGAGTCCAGAATCCAGGTGGTGATTGCTGATTTGGCTCAAGAACAGTTTGGCTTGCCAGCTGACGAATGGACCAAGCTCAACAACACCATCGATAGCATCATCCATAACGGTGCTATGGTTCACTGGGTTTTCCCATACCAAAAGATGAGAGAGGCCAATGTTATCAGCACGGTCAACCTTGTCAACATGGCAGCTGTTGGTAAGCCCAAGCAGTTCGTATTTGTGTCTTCAACGTCTACTCTTGACACAGAGCACTATGTCTCATTGGCTGATGAGTTGGTTGAAGCTGGAAAGCCGGGTATTCCAGAAAGTGACGACTTGCAAGGATCTGCTCACGGTCTAGGAAATGGCTATGGCCAAACCAAATGGGCTGCTGAGTATATCGTCAGGCAAGCTGGAGAAAGAGGATTGAAGGGTGCCATTGTTCGTCCAGGTTACGTTCAAGGTGATTCTGTCAAGGGCTCCAGTAACACTGATGATTTCTTGCTGCGTATGCTCAAGGGATGCGTTGAGCTCGGCAAGTACCCTGATATCAACAACTCCGTGAACACCGTTCCAGTGGACCATGTCTCGCGTGTTGTGACTGCATGTGGTTTGCATCCACCAAGGGGAGAGAACAAAGAGATCCTACCAGTTGTTCACGTGACTGGCCATCCAAGAATCAAGTTCAACGAGTTCCTTGGCTCTCTTGCCAAGTACGGCTACGATGTCAGTGTTGAGGACTACGTTAAATGGACTGTTTCATTGGAGAAGTTCGTGGTTGGTGGGGCTAGTGATATTGCCCTTTTCCCACTGCTGCACTTTGTTCTGGACAATTTGCCCCAGGACACCAAAGCTCCTGAGCTGGACGACGCTAACGCTGTTCTGGCTTTGAAGGAAGATGTCAGATGGAATGGTGGAAAGGACTTCTCCAATGGTGATGGTATCACTGTCAAGTCCATGGGTGTGTATATATCCTATCTTATCAAGGTTGGTTTCTTGCCTGCTCCATCCAAGCAGGGAGAGTTGTCTTTGCCGGAGGTTGAGATTTCAGAGGAGTCGTTGCAGCTGTTGGCATCTGGTGCCGGCGCTCGTTCGAGTGCGGCCTGAGGAGGACTCATTATCATTAATATAGAGACGTTTAAGTCAGAATCATGAGAAAAAGAAATTCAAAAGCAAAAGTAGATGCGTCATTTACATGCACGACCGATGGGATTGGGTTTGACATGCAGTATGTTCTCCTACTGGTCAATTAAAAATATTGCCAGATTTAATACTCTAAATTCAAAGGATATTCAACAATCAACTTGTGAACAAAAACTGCAAATCGCCCGGAGTCAATTTGTTCACAGCAGCATCATCGTGGTTTATCGTAGCATTGATCATGTTCGCCTTTTTTTCCTGCAGCTCAATGATTCGGGATTCGATACTATCCTCAATGCAGAATCTAGTAATTTTGACAGGTCTATGCTGTCCAATTCTATGAACACGATCTCCAGATTGCCATTCCACAGAGGGATTCCACCATGGGTCCAATATGAATACCTGAGAAGCCTCACACAGATTCAATGCTACGCCTCCAGCCTTGAGAGATACCAAGAATACCTCAACAGAAGGTGTCTGCATGAAATGGTTGATGGTGCTTTCTCTCTGTATGGGAGACATTGAGCCCTGAAGTTTGACGGTTTCAAAACCAGCACGCTTGAGTCTCCATTCCACCAAGTCCAACATGCTGGTAAACTGAGAAAATACAATCGACTTTATGGTCTGCCTGTCGCTTCTCAACTTGTAAAGTTCTTCTACCAGTGCCTCAATCTTCGTGGAGGACCTCCAGTCACCGTCCATCTTTATTCTGTTGACGATACTGCCCTTGCTTGCAGCCTGTTCTGACATCTCAATAGCAGGACCCTCCAAGTCTATGCTGAGAGCAATGTGACATACTGGACATTTGAGCTGGTCTTCGCGACCGTTAAAGCTTTCGGTGTACTCGCGAATGCACATACGACAAAAACGATGATGGCACTTGGACTCAAGAGCCTCTTCTGCCTCATCGTCGCAGAGCTGGCAAACAATTGTTCCGGATGTGAGTAGTTCGGTAGACGCCTCCACAGAGTTACTTCCCAATCTTCTGAGTACCAGGTCCGGATGGTCGGCCAATTGCCTCATTCTGGTGATCAGCGTGAAAATGTTAGCGTAATTGTTCAAAACAACACCCTCAGCAACATAATCATTGAACCGACGTCGACTGTCACCATACAAACTGGAATACAAATCCTTCTCCTGCTCGTTGAACACATCACGTCTGATCTCCACGATACGTGGAGGCAATCCCAGATCATCTGCTCTTTCCACCTTCGTTCTCCTCAGCATAATATGCTTAAGTAACATACGGATGTGTTTGAACGAGGTAGCACCTTCACCTTCTATACCATGTTTTTGGATGTTCTTCAGCATGAAATGGTTGAAGAAGTTGGTGTGGAGCATTGGCGCATGATCACAATAGTCACATCTGCGGCCATCCGAGAACTTCCATTCGTTAGAACGGCAAGGACATTTGGTACAGAAGTACTGGCAAAATGGATACAGCTTCATGAACCTGATCAACGAGTACATTTCACCAATACGGTTCTGCAAGGGAGTACCAGAAAGACACCATCTCTTTTCGGTATTCAATTCGTTTGCAGCCTTTGCCGTACCACTTTGTCTATCCTTGACATTATGAGCTTCGTCCAAAATGACACGATAAAAGTGCACGCCATGCAAGGCACTTTTCTCCTTGACTTTCTTATTCTTCCTCGTAAACCCGTATCTTTCTCTACGAAACGAGGACTCCAGAACCGAGTAGGTGGTCAAAACCACGTCAAATTCTGACAAGTCCTCGGAGCTCTTGGCTCGGTTTGCTCCGTGAAAAACTCCGACTTTAAGCTTATTGTTGGTGTGGGTTTCAATTTCACTCTTCCACTGCATCAAGGCTACCGTAGGGGCAACCACCAGGTTTGGCTTCTTTGTAGGATCATCCATGAAAAGAGCAATAGTCTGAATCGTCTTACCCATTCCCATCTCATCTGCAAGAATTCCTCCTCCATATACACTGTTCTCCTGTTTGACAAGCCAGTTCAAACCCTCCTGCTGAAAAGGCAGCAATCTCACTGCTAACCCTTCCGGTTGTGGCGCACGCTCAGGCTTTATCTGTTCAGTTAGCTCCAAATGAGGAAACACATCCTTCAAGTCTGGGTGGTGTTCGTACAACTTTGCAGTGGCCCTGGTGAAATATGGCACCTTGGGTTTTTTGGGTTTTGCAGGAGCACGTTTCTTGCGTGGTTTCTTGGCCGGTTGAGTATCGCTTCTTTGTGCCAGAGGAACATCATCCTCGTCATCAGGTGCCTTCAACACATCTTCGAGATCACTTTCATCAGTGAGGGAAACAGGGTTGACGAACGAGCTTCCTTCCCTGGACCTAGAGGCTCTGATGATAACCACATCGTCGTCCTCGGGATCTCTTTCAAACCCTTCCAAAGCATCAACAAAATCTGCATCATCCTCGTCGTCATCGTCGTCTTCTTTATACTCGTCTTCGCTCTCGATTTTCGGAGCTTTGGCCCGGGTTTTTGCCTTCGTCTTGCTCCGCTTTAAAGGTGGTTCGGTGGCGTCGTCTTCTGGAATAACGTCTTCGTCTGAAGACTCTATGTAGCTGACATTAGCCTTCGACTCTCTTTTCGAAGACCTCGTTCTCTTTGATGCTGCCGCCTTTTTAGTACCGTTTGCTCTGGATTTCTTTGGAGCCTTTCGCAAGTCTGGATCGTCCTTGATGAATCCTCCAGCCTCTGATTCTGAGGAACTGGTATCAACAACGGCTTTGGAGCGAGTCATTTTGAGCAAGTAAAAATACAGGTCTTGTTCAATTACCAGTTGTTCTGTTTTTTCTAGCTATTTCAAGTGTCTTGGATGAACCTTGCAAAGGAGATCGGAAACTTTTCAGCAAGATAAGAACGCGCGTCGATTGGTCGTGTCGGTGGCAAAACCGCCTTTATCAGCAAGTTTGCAAGCCCTCGGAGTTCAAAGGACTAGACATAAAAAATTTGAGATTTAAAATAATTATCTTGATTAGGGGATTGTGTTTATATAGAAGTTTGATTATTGGTTAAAAGAAGCAGATTTTGAGTGCGAAACGAGTTCTGTATTGTAGGGCTTATGATTACCCGATCCGGCCATTATATTACGTGCGTCTGTATCGCCAAAACTTGCCTGTGAGTGTTTGTTTGAGCAACCCTGAATGAATCACGAGTTTTTCTTACAGAGATTTGACGGTGGTCATATTAACTCAGTTTGAACGCATGCCTTTTTTGAGTTTCAGGAATTTTGGGTATAATCTTCAAAAAAAAAATTTGGCTGGTGGTGTGTTAGGGCGCTCTCTGTGGGCTCGTTTGGTTGGAGCCATACAATGGATGTCTTTGAAAAGTGATTGTGGCAATTTGCCCCTAAAAAATCGTTGATTCTAATAACTAATGAGGTACCCCACTATTGAGGAAAAATAATTTATCTTTGTGCTAAAAGACCACCTGTTGCTGAATAGTTTTGGGCATAATCAAGTAAAATATGAGTTTTCCAGGATTCTTGAGATAATCTAAAACTTTTTTGCGAAAAATGATTTCAGAAGCTTCCTTCAAAAAAGACTCAAGTAAAAAGTCTTTAAGGCTTATACAAAGAACAAGCTTTTGCGCCGAAACCAAGAATTTGATTTCTTTTATCCCAATTTCCAGCCAATCTTTGAGCCGCACCATCTCAAGGACTGTTTCCTCGGAGAGGGCTGGCTTTTCTTCAATGGTTTGAAGTTAGTGACACTGCACCTGGTTGGCAGAACAAAGACAGGGCGGGAGTCTTCTACAGATAAGAGTGCATTCTAGATTATTATCACAATTGCTAACTCGCACCTTTTTAATTGCAATGTCATTTGCAAACATAGATATAGAATCGCAGAAACAAAAGGTTGGTTTGATTGACTCGACGTCAAACTTGACCACCACGATATCTCAGAAGCTGTCGAGTTTCGTGGGGTTGGTTTCAAAGTTTGACAAGGTCCAGCAACAGCTGGGAACAAAGAGAGACAATACACAGCTGCGGAATTCGGCCTCAGAACTGGTGCGACAGTGTGATGTTCTGGAAGGTCAGTTGAATAAACACTTGACTGACTTATCCACCGGTCTTTTAAAGGGCTCAGCCGACCCCCAGCTGCGGTACACGGAGGAAAAGCTCCAGAAGGAGGGTTTCGAGATCTTCAAAAACTACCAGCGTATTTTGCGACAATATGAGGAGAAATTGAATTCAGTGACAGTATCTGAGCAGTTTAGCAAGAACACGGAGTCCACTAACACACTCAACGCCTCCGAGACGACGCCACTCTTGGTTCAACAGCAACAGCAGCAGCAATTGCAAGAACAGGCCCAAGAAACCGGCATCTCGAACGCTGAGTTAGAGTATCATGCTACTCTTTTGGAGCAGAGATCGGATGCTGTGGCCAGGATCCAGGACGGTGTTGAAGATATAAATGCCATATTCAAGGACCTGGGAGCAATGGTGCAACAACAGGGTCAAAGTGTCGACACTATTGAAGACAACTTGCTGACATACGCAAACAATAATCAGGCAGCTTCTCATGAGCTCTCTAAGGCCGACGCATATCAGAAGAAGAAAAGAAAGTGGTCGTGTGTCACGCTTGTGCTGTTAGTGGTGGTGCTATTGATCACACTGGCGGTAATAAGCTGAAATTAAGGGAGATATACGGTTTAGTCCATGCTTTGCGTGACTAGAGGCTGTAGTTTTGAATTAGAACGAAGAAAAGGCACACTGCAGGCTGGGACAGAGGTGATGTATAAGTTAGGCCGAGGCCACTACAAGTTAGACCTCAAAAAAAAGTCCAAACAACGACAAACTTTATGCGAAAGACTGAAATTACGTAAAAACCAATATAAAACCAGAAACAAAACCTATAACCCCTTGAAAACGCCGTTTCCTGATTCACCATGGAATCCTCAGATCGTCGTTTGACAGCACACTCAACGTCATACATATTCAACCAAAAGCACTCCAAGAACTTGGCAGGTTCAATCCAACTCTGAGGGCGAAATAATTGAAAGGGAAGAGATCGAATTAGCCGCTGCTGTCCTGGATCCAGCTGAGTCTCCCTCTTCTGCATCACTTTCAGACGGAGTTGACGGACCATCGGATGTTTCCGGGTCATAAGAATGTCTATGTCTCATATTTTGACTTGATGAAACCCACTCCAATATATCGTCACCCGCAATAGCGCTGGTATTGGCCGTTGGGTCGGCTGTCTCGTCTTGATCCCGATCCCACTCCAGTGCCTTGTATGACGATCCATAATTTATGCTCACCATTTGAGCCTTCTGACGAGCCTTGCGTTTTTCAGCTGCATCAACCACTTTATAAGCTATATCCTCAACAAACTCCAGAATGGCTTCTCTCTTGATGATTGCTGTGGCGACTGCAAAGCCGCCTAGTGCACCCAATAGAATCGGGTGCGATAAACCTAACAGAACGGGACCAGCCATATTTGGATTAATGCCACTTGCAAATAAAAACAAAAGAACCACAGATCAACGAAGAAAGAAATGCCAAAAGAATGGGCCTGACGTGGATCAAAATGGGAATGGCTGAGCCCCCGCGCCCCGTGTTGCGCCACACGCTGCGCCGCACCTTGCTGGGCCCAAGTATGAAGGTATCACATTTGTGAAGGGGGAAACCGAGAGACAGAAGCCAAAGTATTTGTTTTGGGGTCTGGAGTAATGACAGTTCTGGAGACAGAGCTCATACCAGATTTCTTCCCGAAGATCACCGACCAGTTGTACGTCTCCGCGGGTCTTTCGGTAGGCTTTCCCGATACTCTGCGGCGGCCGTCGGTGGAAGATGCTAGACGCCAAATGGAAAGAGACGGTTCTGAAAATGCCAGTTGGACCTTGTTTGATTTGAGATCAGAGGAAGACATTTCCCTGGAAATGAGGGCTTTTGAAGGTAGCGAGTGTCTTCTTGTACGCTATCCCTCCAAAGACCACGAAGCCATTCCATTTGCAGACCTTGTGGCTGCCTCCACAATGTTGGAGGACCAGATCAAAAGGGGCAACAACGTCCTTGTGTATTGCAAGAATGGAAAGGGAAGAACTGGCATGCTTGTGTGTTCTTATCTTGTGATGTTCAAGGGTTTGAGTGCGGAAGCTGCCGGCCAGCTATTCGGTCAGCGAAGACAGATTTATGGAGACTGCGGCGTCACCATTGAGTCACAATTGAGGTATATCAGATATGCAGAGAAGATACGAGAAATGCTTGGTGAATTCACGAGATTGTCTCGAATTCAGTCTCCCCGGTATTCTTTGAAGCACATCAAACTGACCCCAGATCCCCAGAACTTTGGTCTATGGGACAGTGTTACCATTGGAGTCTACAGTTATCCTGCAAATGCGAGAGATCGTCTCATCTATCTTGCGGGTATAGAGTATAACAGAAAAGATTTGGCTGTGGAGGACCAATCCATACTGCACATCGAAATACCCTTGGAATCGTCATTCCAGGACCAGAAGGTGAATCTTCGTTTCTACAGAGGAAATGTACTCATAAGCCTCAGCAGCTTCTGGCTGAATGTTCTGGTGGAATATTTGCTGGTCTTGAAGAAGACTGAGGTTGAACGAATACCCAGGTCCCGCTTTGAATTCAGCAAGCATCTTGACTCGACTGAGCTTGACGGCTACAAGGGAAGCCGGCAGAAAGGCATACCGGTGGTTCAGTCAGTGTCTATTGCCATGGGAATTGAATTTCCGTCTGGGAGTTAGGAATTTTCCATACACAAATCCGACGAGTACAATGCACTGGTTTTCTTTGGTCTAATGTAATGCGATTATGTAGCCTCAGCCACCTTTTCTCTCGGAATCGAAAGAAATCCACTCCCCTGCCACGATCTGGCGCACATACACCATCTGAGAATCGGTGGAGTCTTCTTTGCCGTTGCAGAGCTTGCAATCCGAGGAACGGTATGGCTTCGAAATCTTCAAATGGTCGTCAAAGATTACAATATCATCTTTGCTCCATTTAACTGCTCCTTCCGGCAACAACTTGAAGAGCCTCTCAAATACTGCACGGCCCTCTTTGGAGATGTGGGACCTTGACTCCAGAGCTTTGTCCAGCAAAAACTTCCGCCTGTAGGAGGGCTCCGATTTTCTCAGTTTGGCATTCAGCTCAGAAGTATTCACTAATGAAGGCGTAAACTCAAATGAACCGAATCGGGTATTCGGGTCTTGTTTGGGACCATTCTTGGTGGTGACTTTGGAGGATTGTTTTCTGTTGGTGATAGCAATGGATTTGATAAAGGAGCTCTTGACAAATTTCAACGCGGTAGTATTCTTGCCAACTTTACTATCAGTGACATATGTAAGAGCAATGAGCTCATTTTCGGGACTGTAAGAGTATATAGAGCCTGATATTATCGTGTCTAGTACCGTCGTAATCTTCACTCTACGTTTCCAGAGTCAGTATTAGCCAGCAAAACACGGAAGCACTTTCCTTTCAAATTCTTACTTACCTCAGGCCAATACAAGTGTCGAGTTCCAACATTTCCAGCTCCCTCTCCTCCGATAGGCGCGGAATTGGTCTTGCAGTGGGACCCACCAGCCTGTTGAAAAAGTGGTTCCCCTTTTGAGTTTTGGCTTCTCCATTTCTGGTCACGTGCCTGTTCTTTATTGTGATGGGATCAAGCGATAGGTCTCTCTAGAAACCGTCTCCTGAATTCATCTCAAGAATTGCCAGTTCTTCATTTGTTCGGTTGACCAATATGCCTGAGATCTCACGAGAAGCTGCTCTATTTGAGGAGGCTAACATTGAAGATATTGGTGCTCAGCCAGAGCTGTTCCAAGCGAGGCGAAGAAGCTCTTCTCATCGCGCGCACCAGAACCAATCTCCAAAGGGCAAACATAGTCCGGTAAGAAATGGGGGCTCATTTCCGGATAATAATAACGAGGAGATTGAGCCCGAGACTTTTCCGACTTCCATATGTGATAACGAAGAGGTAATCGCGGTGGATGAGGAGGACCTACCGTTGGACCCAAATGAGATCTTGCCGTCCCCGGTTCCCAGTCCTATGACAGCTGGTGAGGCCGAGGATCAAATCAACGATTTCAACATTGTATTGGAATACCCGGAGCTGGAGTATGAGTATACTGATTCTGGGTTGCTTTCTGAGGAAATCAGAGATTGGTTCACGAGTTCTGATATGAGATGCATGACCAAGCTGAAGTTGATATCAGAGAAATCGAGTGATTTTGGAAAGTTTTATGACCAGGGAGCTACATCTCAGAAAAATGCATTGAAAAATTGTCTCACCAGACTTTTGAAGAACCTCGAGTACCCCAAACGAGGTAGTTTTGGTCTTTTGCAAGAGCTTGTCTATATCTTATATTCTTCGCTTGGGAGTTACGGGAACATAAATGGAACAGACCATCAATTGGAGCGCATAAGAATGTTTGCGCCTTTACTTCTCACTGCTTACAAAATTGATGGCCAATCTAAGTCAATCCTCTCAGTTGTGGCTAATGTTATTCTTGAGAAGGCTGATGCCATTCTTGCAACTATGGATTCATCTCCAGTTGAAGATGGTCAGACCTGGGATGACGAACTGTTTTATTCGCTGACCATCTTGTACATATCCATTACAGTATTTTTGGACTCAAAGGATGATAATTTGGTGTCTGAGCAAATGAGAGGGCTGTCGCAAATACTGTCAACGTTGAACTTTTTGCCCAGGATGTTAAGCATTATTGACAAGTGGAGGTGGTTGGCTTCGGACTCTGACGAAAAGAAGACGACAACACAGAATGTGAGTACTCCTCATAACATCAGAATACGAAACATCCTGATGCTTCTTTGGAAGTCGGTATCATTGTTGTTCGGGGACTCAAGAAGATATAAAGCCACAAAAGAGTTTTTAAAGGCAAGGCTGGAAACTGATAAAACATCTGAGAAATGGGAGAAGATCACACCTTTTGATTATCATCTCTACAAGAATGAGCTCATTGCCAGATACCCATCGTTAAGGCCTCAAACAGTTGAGCTTCCAGCTCTCTTGAACATGACTCTGGAGGATCAGTCTCCGGAACCGTCATCTCTTGAGACAACAACTCTCAGCAGAAGCAGCTCAATGTCTTCAATTGAGGTTGTGCAATCAATTTTGTTTAACCCACAGATCGAGAATGGAAAAAAAACTCCTAATAATGTCCCTGACATACACATCGCTACGCCGGCAACCTCCCCTAGGCTTGTACCAGCCCTTGGTGGGAGCTTTTCCAGCAACTCATTGAACGAAGAAAACTTGAACGGGAGATCAAAAAAGTTCTTTTTCACGAATCCATCGTTTCCAAACATATACCCTATAGATATTGACGACCAGCTGCCCTATAGCATCCAGCAGGCTGGTGAGCTATTCTTCTCCAATGTGCGACAAGACATTTACACTAAGCAAATGATTGCGACATTGGAAGAATTTCTTCATGAAAGTCAGATAACAAGCGACAAAAATGCCAAAAATGAGGTTGACAAGGGCATTTGTGATTTCTCCTCGGAGGACTTGAAAAAGAATCCCCTTTTCGTTGATGAGGTTACATCTTTAATGTATGTGGAGGAATTCTATTCTCTTGGTCTGAAAAACCTGGACTCATTGGTGGTTGTATTCATGAAGATCATGAGCTCAAATGTTGAGAGAGTACCACAATCTGAGAAGGAAATCGAGAAGTTGATAGAACTCCAGAAAAAGTCTGCCGCAGAACTTACAAAAAGGGAGAAGCAACAACTTGAAATTCAAAAACTAAAGGAAATATCACTGAAGGCTACATCTTCCACTGCATTCATGCTTCAGAAATGGTTCAAGCTGTCTCACTTTTTGAAGTTTGAGTATTTTAATGGTTTACTTCTTGACAACGGTTTTTTCCCTACGTTACTCAGGTTCTTGAACTCAAATTTCCAAAAATCTCAGATATCCTCTTCCTTGGATTACGGAGATGATCTCGAATCCACCAACAAGACGGTTTACTGCAGCTACGAGAAGCTTTCCGAGTTCAAAGATTACGACTTTTTTAAGCAGTCGTTGGCTTTATCTTCATGCTCAAGTGGAGCTTCCAATACATTACCTGTTGATGATGAGCAGCCAGATGATGGTATCGAGAGTGGAGTGCGGTTTACAGGAGGTGTTTTCGCGCCTTTTGGCTTCAAACGGGAGAAAATCAGCAAGATAAATCGGAGGCACTGCTTCATTTTGACCAACCTGTTCCACTCGCTGTACATGACAATTTCGAAGAATAAGATAAGACAGACGATTGAGTTTTTGGAGACTCGGCCATCTGAGACTCTGAGATTTTACTTGAGCTTCTACAATGTTCACCTGTACAAGCCAATATTGAAGATCATCAAACTCATTATTCCGTTCAATGGCAAGAAATGGAGATCCAATAACATGGACCTTATATCGTATGTTTATCTGTTCGAAAAAATTGGTCTCAAGGATGGGTGGCTGTCAAACGCAATACCGGCTGGGGCTACTGACCGTATTCGAAAAGCATGCGACCAGGAGTATGCCCTGAGATCGCTTGTTCGTTTTTATCATTTGTCGCACTACGGACACGAATTCTCGGCGAGTCCACTCGAATATAACCGGGACGACGAGTTTTTCCAAGAGGAGCTGGGGAAGGTGCTAATGGAAGACTTTGAGGGTCTCAATATATGATAGTGTACCACTCAACCCAGTGTTTACTTTTTAGGATAGCTATCTTTTTATCAATTTACGCGTTATGACTGCTTCTGAACAGGAAAACCACATATATTATAAACACGAAGCACACTTATTAATCAAATCTGATTGATTGTCACTATCTGCAATTCTACAAAGCTTCAGATTTGATTCTAGAGGGCCATCCATCAATCATCAGGTATATCAAATCTGAGTCATGATCCTTGGCACTCCCGAAGACCACCTGAAAGAACGAAGCTCCATGAGGACTCCGTCAGGAATCATGGGAGATTCGACGAATGTTTATGCGTCAAGTTCATATTCGAGGCCGACTTCAAAATCAGATAGGAAACCACCCAGAGATGTATACGCTGAACACCAAGCTCCTCAGCTCAGTGAAGCCCAAATTATAGCTAACCTGGAATATGCTTTGGTGGGAGAAACAACCGAATTGTTTTCTTATACTGCAGAAGGAGTGAAAATTCCATCAAATATAGACCTGAATATTTCGCAACATCTCCATGACTTCATCGAGCCAGCATGTATATTCAGAGGTCTACGCCAGATCATCGAGAATAAGTCGCAGATGACCTCCATGGTGAAACTTGGTCTTGTTTGTGCTATTGAAAGGCAATTAACAAGTTATCAAGAAGCCATCAATGAGGAATTTCAGAATTTCGAATTGCGACTATGTGACCTATATGCGTTTCTACGCCCCAAGATCGATGCCTTGAGGTTCCTTTGGTTTCTCGCATGCAATTTGAACATGGATCCTGATGCCTTGCTCTCTCTTGTGTACAAGTTTATTGGTGGAGACAAAGCTCTGGAGCAACTGGCTTTGCAGATTCTTCCAGAGATGGCTCAGCCATTTCACGAGCTGATGTGCTCTTGGCTTCAGACTGGATCGTTGCAGGTGGATGCAGCAATTGAGGAGGGCTTTTTTGTCAGCTCTAGCAGCACCAGTAGTCGGTCCAGAAATGTCACTGCTGGAGATGCTCAGTTTATACCCGAAAAGGTTCCTGCGTTTTTGTCCCGGGATATTGCAAAGCAGATTTATGAGATCGGAAAGACGCTAAATTATCTTCTGCTCACCTGTCATCAGAAATCTCAGGTTCACACGTTCTCTCAAGAGTTTCGCAAATCTGGATTGAACCAGTCCGTGAATACTGTGTTCACTGAGAGCTTCCAACATGAGATCAGAAGACTGCACAAAAAAGTCATGGCATATCTCAATTATATTATTCACAACAATCTTGATTTAGTGGGAGAGCTCCGCGTGCTTCGTGATATCATGCTAATGGGCAAAGGAGACTTCATCGAGAACTTGGTAATAGGATCCAATGATATCTTGTCGCGTCCTTCGTTTTCCATTCATCCCCAACAACTGAGTTCGTTATTGCAAAACTCCATGAGACAAACGAGTATACGGGGGTTTTCAGATTCGTACAAAAACCGCATAGATGCGATCTTATTTGACCAAGAAAACGGAAAGATCGGCTGGGACCTTTATACACTTGATTTCAAGGTGAAAGAAGAGCTTGATCTCGTGATATGCATGGGTAAAAGAAGTGCCAAAGAGTATCTGAGGATGTTCAACTTCTTATTACAACTTCATCGTTGCTCGTACCAGCTCAGTACATCTTTCCGGAAATCTTCCTTATGTCGGAAGCGGTTACCAAGAAGACTCTTGACTGACATTCGGAGAATCCAAAGGTCCCTGCGCAGTGATCCATTTTTTTCCATGTCGATTTTGGACAAACAGTGTATCTGGATAGTAGAGAACCTGAAGAAGTTTGATGCGTCTCGCAATTTGATGCTATCCTTGATTGGCCAACTGTGTCTGTTTTTTGACGAGGATATCATAACGCCAGGCTTTGACAAGCTGATGAGAAATTTGAATGATTCACATTCTTTGCTGAAAGGCTCAGGGACCGAGAAGGCATTACCACTGAGTCCACTCGCTCTTCAGAGGATAGTTGCAAACCCACAGAACATTGAAGAAGAGCAATCAGACTACAACATGCTCACTTTGGATGAGCTCGGAACTCTTCACCAGACGTATATTACATCGATATCACGACACACACTCCTTCAGCACACAAGCAAGTCTGCAGTGGGGAAAGTTTCCGGAGTCTTCTATTTTCAACATATCCAAAACCTCATTCAAATAGTCTTACAGTTTTGTGATCTGGACAAAGAATTCTTCGACGGTATCAGTGACTTGATCTCAACGATCCAACTCAGGACCGTGGGAACAATCGACGAGTCGCTTTCGCTGTATCATTCAAACCTAGAAGAGGATTTGGAGAAGATCGCCATTAGCCGTACCGAGCTGAGCACAGCCTTTGAACACACCAGAGGAGAGATTGTGGAAGATTTGAAGGCGGATTCGGATGTCAGGCTACAACTTTTGGGGTGCCGCTTATGAGAGTGTCACGTCATAGAGGAAATCTTTGATGATTGTATAATATGTCTTTAAGAAGTTGTAAATTGGTATACTACATACGAATACCATGCGAGGCATTTCAGATCCCAAACCATGATTCATTGTATCCTGGAATGCTATTTCTTTCCAAAAAAACTCAATAGATTGCTTTGCTGACCACTTGCCTTAGATTTAGGCTTCTTTGGAACTGGATCAGATTTTTCAGCTTTCTTTCGCGATGTGTAAGATGAAGAGGCTGGTGGAGCCGACTTCTTTTCCTCTTTTTTGGTTCTCGTAACCGTATAGCCATCTTCATCCACATATGTTTCAATTTCAGGCTCAACAGAGATCGGCCTAGTGTTAACAGCATCAGCAACCTCTTCTTCTGGTGCCTGCTCAATCTCCAGCTTCGATGTCTTTGGACTATCCTGACCCTTGAGTTCTACAGTGTCCACAACTGGAGATGCAACCTTCTTTTCAACCGTAGCCTCTGCAAAATCATCATCCATATCAAAGTCGTCATCGTCGTCAAAAAGTTTCTCCAGTTCCTCCTGGCGCTTTTCCTTCTCCTTCCTTTCCTCTTCAAGCTCAATTTTGGACTTCTTTGGCAAGTGACCTTCTTCAATATCATCAACATCCACTGAGCCAACTATCACCTTCTCAACTGGCCTTTTGGGTTCATTTTTCCGCGAAACGTATTGATACTTGGGTTTTGCTTGAGCTTTTGGCTCAGTTTTTGCATTTACAGTTTTACGCGAAACGTAACCTGACTTCAGTCCTGTGTCAACGCTTTTCGTCTCAGAACGTGACGCTACACGCGCCACTGGTTCTCTCTTTGGCTCTCTCTTTGGTTCCGAAACTGGAATTGGTCTCCTGATCCCGGTGTCCAAAAACACAATCTCTGGTCCTTTGATAGGTAGCACTTGCTTTGCATCACAAGGAGTCACCATTTCGTTATTGCACAAACTCTTCAAATCAGGCGTAGATACCGAGAGACTGTAAATATGTTCACTTTCAATGATTTCGAAAGAAGACTTGGTCTGAGACAATGATTGTGCTGTTGAGAGCTGAATCGTCAGCCTGGTGCCAGGTTGGGCGCTCGCCTTTCCTATCAAAACATATGTAGCTTTCACTTTCTCAAGATACTGATCTCTATACTCTGATAGTTCCCTCTTGGCATCGTCGATTGAAATATTTGTTTCGCGGCTCAGAGTTCTGTACGATATCTGAATAATCAACGTTAGGACTCTGATATGAATTCGCGGGAAAAAGCAGATACACTTACTACCCTTTTTTCCGAGAACAACTCGTTGGAGAGAAATTCAGACACCTCCTGTTTCATGCTTTGCTTTGAATTATTTATGAACTGTGAAGGATATTAGTGAAGCATGATTCACGCTTACATGCAACGCGTAACGTGTGGGTAGCCTCAAGTATAGATTACATAAGGAAGTAATCAGTATTCACACTACCCCATTTCGAGTGTCGAATTTTTCTTTGGCTTCAACACCAACGATTGAGGAGCCTAGTTGAAAGACACAACACCATCACGCTATAATGTCCGAATCAGAACTATCAGCTACTGAGGTTGAGCTTGCTCGCAAGTATGATCTGACGCCCAAGCTGACTGCTTTTTTGGACCGTCACTTGATCTACCCGTTGATCATGGCTCTAGATCTCATTTACGATGAGAACACCGTCACGCAATTGTCCTACGATCTGTTGAAGGACACTTACATGGTCAAATTTGAGAAGTCAAAGTTCTCTAATTTGTATCCTGGTAAGGAATTTCCAAAAGAACTTCTTGAGAAGGAGGAATTTGTGCAGAAGGAGCTTGTTAGATTGGACGAGAAGACCAAAGAGACCTTGAACGTTCTAGCCCAGCAATCTGTTCAGGAGCACTTGAAGCAGGACAAAGAATACAACAGACAGTTCTTGGAAAAGGAACACGGAATTACAGAAGAAAAGGTGTTGGAACTGTACGAGTTCGGCCAGCTCCAATACAACAGAGGAGACTATATGATGGCTTCCGATCTTCTCAATAACTTCAGGGTTCTTTCCACCAACTCTGATTTGAACATCAGCGCAACTTGGGGTAGACTGGCATCTGAGATTATCAGTCTTGAATGGGATACTGCTCTTGAGGAGCTGGTCAAGCTTCGTGAGCTCATCGATTCTAGATCCTTCAGTGATCCTCTCACTCAACTCCACCACAGAACCTGGGTTATCCACTGGTCTTTGTTCCCTTATTTCAACATTGAAAACGGTTTGGAGCAACTGTCTGACTTATTCTTTTCGTCCACTTATCTCTCAACTATCCAGGCCTCCTGTCCCTGGATTTTGAGGTATTTGGTGGCTGCAGTTGTCTCCACTTCCCCAAAGCATCACTCCTCTTTTGAGTTCCAAAAGAGACTCAGGGATTTGATCCGCGTGGTTTCCCAAGAGCAATACGAATACCAGGATCCTCTTACCGAGTTCATCAGAGCTTTGTACGTGGACTTTGACTTCGAAGCCGCGATAGCCAAGCTGACAGAAGTGGAGGTTGTGATCAAGGCTGACTTTTTCCTGTCCAACGGTGCCGGCCAGTTTCTTGAAAGTGCCAGACATCTGATCTTTGGAGTCTACTGCAGAGTTCATGAAAAGATGGACCTCCAACAATTATCCGCTTCTCTGAACCTCTCCAAAGATGAAGGAGAAAAATGGATCGCCAACCTCATCCGCGATACCAAGATGGACGCCAAAATCAACGAAAGCGAGGGTACGGTTATCATGAATCATCCAGCTAATAGTGTTTACCAGCAAGTCATAAAGAAGACAAAGGGTCTTTCTTTCAGATCAAACCAAATTCTAATGGCTGCTCTTCAAAAAGAGTCCTCTTGAGTGTTATAATTAGTTCTTTATACATGATAGTGTACGCATAGTTGTTTTCATTTTCTCACTCGTTCATATATACAAAACCTTCTTCGTAACCTCCTCTTCCTCTTATTTCGCCTCACGCGGAACAATCTCATAATCCTGGAAATTCCTGTGGAACACGGATTTCACGGGACGGTCCTCTTCAATTCTGGGTAGATTGTCCAGAGAACCTGGCTCATTGAAAAATTCTTTCTTGCATATGTCCACAAGCTTTCTGAAATCTTCTTCTGAGCGGTGCATGAGCAAAGCGTCCACATTTTTTTGCGTCAAGGCATTGACTGGGAGACCTTGTAGCTCTAACCTTGCAACAACCTTTGCCATCAACCAAAACTTCATTTCCCTCTCACCATTGTCAACCAGTTCCAATATAACTTGAGGTGCATTGTCACCGAAACGGTTTTCAAGTTTCAAGATTCTCGTGTAACCACCCTGTCTATCGGCATATCTTGGAGCAATGACATTGAATAGCTTTGGAATCGTTGTGCTATGTTCGAACAGGTTGGCCTTGCATTTTTTCAAAGAGTACTCGACGTTATCTGTTTTTTTAGCCTTTGTTATGAGGTTCTCTATCATCCTTTGTGTTCTTTTGGCCTTGGCCGCTGTGGTCTGTATCGATTCATGCTTTATCAACGATGAACATAAGTTCATTAGCGTCAGACGCACATCTTGAGCATTTCTTTGAGGGTTTGTTAGTAAACCACGTGAGACATAAAATATGAGTATAATTCTATATTGCATACCTTCCCCAAACCATATTTGCTCTTGCTTTGTAACTAACGGAAACTCTCGATAATTTGAAAACGGTCTCGAGGTCTTTTGACGAAAAACTCCACCGGAAATGTTCAGCACACATTTCCCAGGGCTGCGTAACCCCGAAACGACCATCTGTAACTGGATCATTTAATAAACATCTTTTCAGCAATCTTTCGGGGATTAATAGACATCTTCCACTCGTGTTTGACAAAAATGGGCGGTAGAATACATGGATTTTTAGGAGGTACGTTTAACTTCATCTTCTGCTGATTTTTTCGATGACTCTAACTTTTTATAAGGCGTTCTGCTGACGGCCTCGTTGACCTACTTAACTGCTCTGCAAATTCGCAAGAACAGGGACATCGTTTGTTCCAGCATCAGAGAATATGAGAGTATACTGGAATCGAGAAATGAACCCATAATACCCAAGTCGGACATCATAAACTACACCTCCCGTGCAACCACCCTAGAAACAGCAAAGGATATATGGAACGCTGAGTTGACAAAAAGCGTGAATTGGTTGTACTCTATACAATGGTTTGAGGCTGGGCAAAAGCTCTTGAGCAACGTTGAGAGCCTTTCTGGTAAAAAAGATACATAGATGCATATGATTATATATACGGTGAACCCTCAATCTGAAGACGACCCTTTCACATCCGATGTATCATCATCTAGACCAGGGATAGGATGCGTTTCAAAGTATTTTTTGATCATTCTGTTGACGAACACATTAGCAATTGGAGCAAACAAGCTCACAAAGAATGCAATAATCACTTGAAAAACCCAGAATTGTCGCGGGCTGTTGCCTAAAACAAAGGTACTTAACAAATAACCCGGGGTATCCGTCGTAATGTAGTCATAACCTTTGTCGATCGCCCTGAAAATTATCTCGGCACATTTATCAGCGCTTATTGCTTCAGAAGGGCCCTCAATCTGCTTTGTGATCTCCGGTTTTGTCTTTTCCTCTTCGACAAAGCCTTCGGACATGAAGTTCCCGGGAAACGCACATTCCACCCTGATGTTATACACTAGACACTCTTGCCTCAGCACATCGGAAAGCGTCTTCACAGCAGATTTGAGAGGCGCATAATGGCCATAACCTATGAAGGGATATGTCGCGAGCACTGAGGAGCAAAACAGGATATGTCTCCTATGCTGGGGTTTGACTTTAGCCATTTTCTTCAGTCCAGCATGCGTGAAAAAGGCAGCGCAGTTGTAATTTGTGTTGATGCCTTGCTTCAAGTCTGTCGCAGTCAGATCAAGGAAAAGAGCAGGATGGGAGTATCCAGCACAGTTTATCAATATATCAGGAGTTTCAATGCTGGTAAAGACTTTCTCACATTCCTCGTACAATGTCAAATCAGCACTCACAAATGAGACTTTCTGATTAGAATTGACCCTAAAATTTTCGATTTCTTTGGCTGTCTTCGATAATTTAGCCTCCGTCCTGGCCACAATCACCACACTTGCACCCTTGGAGAACAGAAGCCGTCCCAGAGCGGCACCCAGACCTTGAGAGCCACCTGAAATTACAGCAAGGCGTCCATCAACATCAAAATCTGCAGAGAACAGCATAGTTACCAATTTTCAAGAAAAGTTGCAGCAGAATCTATCGCCACAAGAACAGCTTCAGGGTAAAGGCCACAATAGCTTCAACGAGAACCTTACCTAGAAGTGTGCCCTGCACACACCAGAAAAATGTACAATGTGGGGCACCCCAGTGCATCTCGCCCAACTATTCATTTAATTCCACGAAGAACCGAAATAGCAAGAACTTCCCAATGAGTGAGAAGACACAAACCCTCTTGATCGAAATTTCAAAAAGTGAGGGCTACAGGATCCCTGACTGTACAAAAAACCTAAAGTGAAATTATAGACGCGTGTATGAAAGAGGGAAAATGAGAGAAACCCAAAAGTAATCTAAGACGGTAAAAATTATAGGGCCGTAAGCTCCAAAACTAGACCATTCAGAAACCACACTCGTTTAGAAAAGAGAGAAACCAGGAAAAAAAATATCTGATTGGAATTAACTCCAGCTTAAGAAGAACGTAGACTAGTACTAGAAAAAAAAACTCTTACTACAAAAAAACATCAAAAGAAAAATGACACTAGGAACTAAGCCGGTTTGTAAACTTAAGAAAGGGAATTGGGGCAACTCGTAGAAGCGACTATAATACCAGCGTGGTCACTTAATTCAACACTAGCTCAAACAAGCCGAAATCAACAAGCCACAATACTAAATCATGACGTTTTCATAGTTTGAAGCCTGAATTCACAAATCCAATACGGGCAGATATGATTCAGCATGTGCCATGCTTCCCAAACCAAGAAATTCAACTAGAGTACAGTGGCTACTAAACTCAATCCCTCTGTAGGCAAATCTGCGGAAGTTATATTCGCAAAGCTTTCATGCATGTATCTATAGTATCCTCAACATTGAAATATTGACATAAGGGAAGGGACAATCGATCTACGGATTCACTTCAAAAGACATTAAATATCCTAAAGGAGTCCAAAACCAGAGAGCTCTACGGAACAAACATCTTGTTTTATATCATGATTACATCCAAATACAGGCCAAGGTAGGGCGAGCCCGAGAGAAAATTAAGGAAACAAAACCCATGAAGCTCATCCAGATCACCAACCACTCCATCCTCTTGTAGACGGTTGTACTCAAAATGTTCCAAAGCACCGGTGGAGAAGTCAAACCTTTCCACTATTCTTCACAATTTGCTCTGTATACCTCAAGCCCGATCATTCTTCAGTCAGAAAATGCTCAAGTTCCTCAGAAATCAAACAAAGCAACAAAATGATAGACAGACCTACGCGCTTTCCTATCATATAAACATATTTCGTAAACTGCACAGAGGTTACTTCAATACCCTTTAGTAAGCTATCATACTCTATTGCGCTACAACGCCAAGGACTACTGTGGTTCATAGTTTAAGAAGGTATATACACATTAAGCCCATCACGGCTCAGCAGTTCAATACTCAATCAGTATAAATACCCTTATATCGCAATCTAACCTAAACGGCAAAAACCCGGTTTGGGGGACGATCCGCACAGACTTTACTACATCCTAGAATGTAACCATAAAGGACAGCATTATCATCTGTAAGAAAAGTTATCAAGTTTTTTTTGAGATCACTGATGCGAAAAACAGAATCTAAAAGTCAAATTTATTAGATTAGATTGCATAAACGGTGTTAGAAACCGCTAATCGCTATATTGATTCCCTTTCCTTGGTGGAGCGCCAATAAACATATATCTTAGTCATGACATATTTCACTATCAGCGTGACACTACAGTATATCTGTTGAGATTGTATCCATTTTAACATTATTTGTTGAAATTGCTGATACGAGCAATTCATTCTGTTTAAGCTGAAAACACAACGTTCAACATCTAAAAGAAATCTGTCCCGTTCAATGTCTGATTCAAATGAACCTTATAGAAAGAGAGTTCACAGTCTATATGGACTCATAGATTTATAATTTTATTAATTTCAACATTATTCGCCCTGATGAATCACTGCCATATACCTGTCGATAGCATTCACTTATTTGTCGAATCCTAATTACCAAGATCACGAAAAGACATAAGCACTGTCACATACATGTCATTCTTTCGTCCCGCCTGGTTTCAATACCTGTTTTCACCATTACATTGCGCGGCCAAGAAGTTATCAATTCTTGATCATGACGAAATCCAAGGCTATTTTCGGCTCAAGTCTAGTCAATCAAAAGGGGAGAGTCTATATTGGAAAGGAACTCAGACAACCCCGACGAAAAATTCAAAGTTTATACTGAGGGCGTATGGTCGCCAGTCCTATGTCCCGCCATTGATAGAGCCTATAGTACATTATCTTCATGGAGAGAAAGCGTCTAAAGCGCAAAGCCGAATCCACAAAAGACAGCAGACTTGACGAATGCTAAAATGCAACCCATCGCGAAATCTTTGACTTCCCCATTGAAAATTCATGCTCGAATGTGATTGCTGTTAAAGGCAAGCTTTCACAACAGCTCATAAGCGCAAATTATCTATCAGAAATCATACTACAGGCTATTCGACCCAATTGTTGAGACAGTTGAAGTGTTTAGAGTGTTATGAGACATTAAGCAGCTTCGTTAACTCAGAGACCATCGAAATATTCCACATTATAAAGGAAACCTGTTCTGCTACAGAGGCTTCTGTCTGATCCAAATGAAAAAAGAAGGTTCAAAGTCTCTCTTTATAGATCCTAAGGTCTATAGCGATTCTAGTATCTCGATTAATAGGTCTTGTTTATGATATCATGAGTAAGACTGATACACTATACTGCGGTGGTATTATAAATCAATTTTAACGTCCAGTTGTTGTCTGTGATTATTGAAACGCATTACCAAAGCCATAATTAGACGGACAGAATTTCTCAATCGCGCGAGTAACAGGCTACGAGAGCAGAATTCTCTAAGAGATGCTCTGAAGGCTGCAGCCTTTTGGAACATGGCAGGTGTTCCGCAAAATCAATTCTTCGATGCTGAGCGTTCTCATCTATCGAGATCTATAGAGGCAGGTGGATGCCTCTAGTCTTATTTTGCCAGTTCATTTTAGGTATATCCGTGACACATATCAATGCGATGCGAGGTTAGAGTTTTTGCGGAGATACTATGCTGACTCTCACGTCGGATTTTTCTTTGCTTTGCTATCTTGAGTACTAATTTTATAAATGATCGAGGTTGATATTAAGAATGTTCAACTGAATGTATATGAAAGCGGTTGTATCACTAACTATTTCTCTGCTTTCATATAGTTTTTGATTATCTGAGATTAGTGTTTAATGTTTTGCGGTTGGTTTCAGCATTTTGACAGTAATTTTAGTGAGGGAATCTTGAGCGTAATCTAAATCTATCAAGATTTGAGGCGGATCCCTCACCGAAGGTTAGGTGTTTTGATCTGCCGCTCCAAGGGATCTTTTGAATGATTATGCTCGGGATGCAAGCCTAAGCCTTTTTAGATTGCTATGAGCTTTGTTGGGCTTTCTTCAAGAGCGCTGTTTCAAAATAGAGTTTTGATGATTTTTTATATAGACTAGTCTCCGTAATAAGAGCTCTCTGAATTTTCCATATATTGTATCGCGTGGTTCACACTTGCTGGAGGGATTTTTTTGGTATTTTACATGTCTTGGGAATTTTTGGCACATGGTAGGCTCTTTGTTAATGTTTTGGTTTTGCAAGCGTTTTTTTTACATTTTTTACATTTTTTGGATTGAGTTAGTCTTCTGTTTGGCCTTCACGAATCTGTTTTCCTGAAGGAAGGGGAGGGATCAAGGTCTCGAAGGGGATTTCGAGTTTCGTTTCTCCTGGCTGCAAAGATATAGGAGTTTTTTTGTTTTTTCGATCGTCAACTTTCTGACAAATCGCGACGAGTGGTGAATCGTACAGAATATAGGACGATGAGAATTGGGATCCCACTCAATATGTGCGAAGAGGCCAATAGTTCAGATAGGCTTCCCAAGCCTATATGGGCTTTTAGTATCTTGACTGATATTTGATCCTTAGTGGAAAAGGGGTCTTCTGGATTAGTTGACTGCGCAACCTACATTATCATTTCCTCGTCTTTACCATATCGTGGAAATTCAGTTTCGTTGCAGTTCATTATTTATACGTTATTGTTTCTGTTTTCTTTCAATGTTTTCTTTTTCGTAAAATTCCACTCTTTGCGCTACTCCGACCCTTTGCTTGTAGCGAGTCAAAATCTTCCATGACGATATTCATTTTATCATTAGAGCCTTTTACCACGTTATCCCCATCTTGTTTATTTTCTTCTGACAAATAGGTCTTTCCATCATCGACCTCCTGCACACTTTGAAACACGGTCTCCGAATAAGGCTTCTGATGTTTCTTCTTTCGTATTTTGAAAGGTGTGGTGCTGATGTTTTTGTTAAACCCAAACTTTGATACTTGTGAGTGAAGAGAGTTCCTTTCAGCAGACTGCCTCAAAGAACGATCGCTAAATCCGCTTTTGGGTTTCCCTATTCTTTTTGACTTGCCTTGTTTGATGCTAAGCGGTTCAATAGCAACAAAGCTTCTACCTGTGCCCATCAACTTAAAGTCGGATGGCTCCAGAAATTCACCACCAAGTTGGGAGCGTGCTGCTTGAACAGCATCAATGACCAAAGCTTTCTCGGGTGTGGCTGTTTGACAACCAATTGGCGAGGTAGAAAAAGGAGAAAATCGGATAAACGATGCAGCTTCATGTTGTGGTTCAACTTCAGACCGAACGCTCAGGACTGATTCCGAGGGGGTTGCTGCATTTGCAAAGTGGTGATGTGCAAAACGGTCAACTTCCATTACTGCAGCCGCAACATCTGCAGATGTAGATGAGGATGAGTTGAACCCATCTGCACTGACAAGTTTATCTCTGTCCAAAGATGAAAACAAAGTATTTTGAGCTTCATCTATTGACGGGTCGATATTAATATCCATGTTAATATACCAACTCAAAATATGCTAAGAGGTCATGATAGGAGAGAATCTTGGAGAGTGAGCCTGCTTATTTGATAGTCTCTTCTGAAGATGGGGCATTGTGGTAGTGTGTGACTCATAAAGTTTGTATGCAAAATTTGGGATTGTTTTTCTCGCCACCTCTTTGGAACGCCAGGGATCAGAACACTTGAAAGGGTACTCACTCCTAACCATCAGATCGGTTTGTTTACATTTAACGCATCTCCTTGTGCATCAAGTGACCATACGAATTTTTTACGATGGATGAAACTGAAGCTGTTTTACAAGCGTCAGAAGTTTGGAATGAACATCTTAAAGAAGAAGCAAGGGCTGAAAATGTCGAAACTAATGAAGCAATTACACCAGAGCCAACACTGATCACGGATCAAGGAGGAGCACAGCATCCGGATCATCACGTCTTGGGTGTATGCTCAAGATGCAAAAAAACTTTTATCCAGTCCCTTGATAAATTCTTCAGATTGTGTTCACATTGCCGTGAATTGCAGAGAGAAAGGTCAAAAAGATGGCAAATGCGCACGAAGGAAAAGGTAGGTGCTTGCAGAAGATGTGGTGTCGATATTGATGGCAACAACGATCAATTTGTTCTATGTGCCTCGTGCCGTATGAATCTGCGAGCTAGGAAGTCCACTCGAGCGGTACAAGGTAAATGTGTGCATTGTTCAGGGCCAAACGATTCGAGGTTTCAGTATAAGGTTTGCTCCAGATGTCGTCAAAATGACAAGATCAGAAGATCGAATTTAGAAAGGCAAGGTGCCTGCAATAGATGTGCGAAGCCGTTGGAAGGAGAAGACAAAGACCGCAAGGTGTGTTCCAAGTGCCGTACAAGAAAGAAGAGGGGTTCCGTAAAGACCCCTGGTTCAAAGAAAGAGGATGACTCTCTACAAGCAGACGGCAGTTCGAGCCTGTCTCACGCAGCCATCGTTGCTGCCGCTGCCGCTGTGATGGCAAATGAGCAGCCCATTTCGCTAAATATTTCAGACAACATCCAGCACTTTTTGCCTGGAGAGTCCAAAGATGATGCGCACAATACAAACGAGTCTTGTGTCAAGTGCGGTGAGACCCTCACCATTGAAGATGTCAATCTCAATCCTGGTTCAAATATTTGTGCCAAGTGTTTGGAGAGTGAAAATAATTTGTTCATGAATCCAGAAGCCGAAGATATCACCTCCAAACGTTAAATTGAATGTTATATGATCAAAGAGGACGGTGACCAAAACTTTGTATTTTTTTGCACGACTAAATTTGATTGTCTCTGCATTTTTCTTTAGTTATTTTCCGAATCTACGCAGATCGATTTTTATAGCAGACACTATCTCATTTTTTAATAGCAATACAAATGGAGATCGGACTTGAGTAATTTTGTACAGAATCTCCTAATAGGACCATTTAAGTAAGTGCGCATGCAGGTGGTTCTTCCGCATGTGCCGGGGTTGTGCGGAATCCTATTGGTATTAGCACATTCTAGATGTTGTTTAAGTTATAAGCGGAATTTACGGATCTTTAC
Organism: Kuraishia capsulata CBS 1993; assembly: GCF_000576695.1. Lineage (NCBI taxonomy): Eukaryota > Fungi > Ascomycota > Pichiomycetes > Pichiales > Pichiaceae > Kuraishia > Kuraishia capsulata. The sequence goes on from NW_019172950.1 coordinate 473,341, forward strand.
ATGTGTATACATATATACCACCGTTATCGGTTACTTTCAAAAAAAGTTCTAGGAACCGCTGTGACGTTGCGTCAAACTAAGAACTCTTTTTTGAGAGAAAAGATCAAGCAGCTCACTCTAGACATTGTCAAGCTCTTCCTGGCCTTCCGTCTGTGGATCAACCTACCATCTAGTCGAACAAGAACAAGAACAACTCTGCAACATACTAGCAAAATGACTTCCAAGAAAGTTTTGGGAACACCTTTGAGCAGTTTTATCTGCCGTCTCGAATCTTGGGTCCGTGCTTACTACTTTTTATGTCCCTACTATGTGATGTCTACGGGTGAAGCGATTTCATTGCACATTTTCACCATTATTGCAGTTGCAATATCGGTCTATTACACCGGAGGATTTTTCTGCAGACTTTGGAGTATTGTCTGGAGAATTCTAACTAATGACAGGTTCCAGACTGTGGTAGATTGCACGATAGACTGGCTATTTTTCAATGCAAGCACTTCTTTATCTCACTTCACGTGGGGAAACACCACTAATGAATACCCAATTGATGTTTCTTCAGTTCAAGAAAGGCCATGGGTTCATTGAGTTAAACTTCCGTTTCATGGCATCTTATTAGCCATTACCTATGAGTTGGAAGTTTTCTAATGTTTTCCAAAAAACACCACAAAACATGAATTTATGACTTTACGAATGGCATTTCTCATACTATAAAAATCTTCTAATCCGATTTGAGACATGCAAGATGTTCTTGCTAATTAACCCTTATTTAGCATGAGTTTTATAATTCCCAGATAAATATAGCAAGCTTTCAAGTTCGTCTTTGTATAACTTGGTTGAGACTCTAAAGTTGGCTCGGCTCGGCTGGTTCTAAGGATTGCGGCGATAAGCCAGAGAGTGCACGCTCTAGAAGATCTGTAAAAGAAGAGTGCGGTTGAAGCTTTGTGGCGTTTATCAGGTACTGCGCAGACACACCATGTATTAAATGCAGTATCTACTCGATGAGAGGCGTTTCGGCAATCTTTCGACTCCGGATTTCTTGAGAATCCAAACAGAGTCAGTCTATCCTAGAATCAGGCATTCCTCAAGGCATTTCCCAAGCAAGATGGCAAATGCTGTCAACACCATTGACGTGGACAGACGAGATTGCCAATTCCTACTTTCTGGAGGCTCAGATTCGAGCATTCATTTATTCAAATGTGACTCAGGCGCATTACAAGAGGTATCATCAATACCGCGGAAGGTGGCTCATGACTTTGGTGTATCGCATGTCTCGTGGTGGCCGCAGGATGCTGGGATGTTTGTATCCTCTTCCTTCGATCATAAAATCAAGGTCTGGGATACGAGTACACTCGAAGATGTTTACAGTTTTGACATAGGATCAAGAATATACAATTTTGATATATCTGACTCCAACTCCCAGCCGCTATTAGCATGTGGCAACGACACCCCAATGATCCGACTACTTGACTTGAGGAGCACAAGCACGTCTCACACTCTTTCAGGCCACAAAGGAAGAGTTCTTGCTGTGAAATGGTCTCCAACAAACTCCAATATTTTGGCCTCGGGTGGAATTGATGGGAATGTCCGGCTTTGGGATGTGCGGAGGGGAAACAGTTGCATTTACGACTTCAACGCCAATGATACTATAGAAGATGACACCAGCGAAAGCTTCGCCATCAAGCGAAGGAAACTGTCAGAGGATAACAGAGCCCATGATGGCGCTGTCAATGGTCTCCTTTTCAATGAAAGTGGAAACAAAATAGTCACTTGCGGATTGGATGAGAAAATCAGAGTTTGGGATTTAACCTCTCCCTCAAGACCGCTGAACGAACTGGTCAATTTTGGGCCTCTTGTCAGAAACAAGTTTTCACAGCATTTGGAAATGGCATTGAGTCCTCGTACTGAGACCGAAATGCAGTTTTTGTGGTTTCCCAACGACAATGGAGAAATTCTTGTCTTTCGAGTAATCGATGGTAAACTGATTGCCAGATTATCCCAAGGCTCAGACGCGAAGAGGGTTACATGCGTAAAGTACGGTGGGAATCGAAGCTGCCGATATTTCTCGGGGAATTTAGACGGGAGCTTGAATATATGGTCAGAAGGGTTGGCTTCGAAGGACCGTCCAGGAAAAATTCAGCTTCAACAGGCAGGCGAGACTGAAGAAGCAAAAAGTACGTCTCAAACTATGGAGCCAGACATTTTGAACCGAATACAGGCCGAAATTGAGGCCAAGAAATTGGTGAATAGCTCCGGGTATTCGAGAATAAACTGAGAAAGTGCCATTTTTCTGAGAAAACTAGCGATTGTAAAAATATTTCAAATTCATTATTGCATGAAATTAAAACTTTAAATATTTCACCTGCCTTTCGCGACGCGGTGGCCCAGCTCGAATATGCGTGCACTTTCGAACTGACATAAAAATTTCGCGAGGCCAAGATGCGTTAGATTTCACCTGAGACTCAGAACTCACTACAACACACCAAGGTGGATAGCTGAAAATGATAAGGCTACAAGTATATATTGTTCCTCCGAGCTCACGCCACCTTGGACTTCAGAAACAGATTGCTGCAAAACAGAGCCTGGCGCCTAATGCTTCAGGAGACACGCGAGATGTTTCAGTGCTCGCTAGCCAGCAGGGGTTCTCGGACAACCAGCCCAGCGTCTTGAATCTCAGTGGGTTTGATCCATGGCAGGAAAGCCACAGTCGCAGCAGCAGATTTGCAGAGTTCGAGATGCTGGGTATGAGGAAATTCCTCCATATAACGGTGAGAGATGTCACACTAGAACAGTTAGCTGCCGAGATCAATGAGAGATCTTGTAGAATCTACCCCGATCTCGACGAACTTGATATCTGGAAGATTCAGGATTCGAAGGGTTGCGATTTGGATTCCGAGTATCTTGTTTGGCAAGTCTTTGATAATAATGACTCGGCCATAGTACTGACGCACAACGAACTGAGGCCGTCACCCCATCGATTCGAGCGCAGTGTATCTGTCACGGAGACACAACGAAAGGATCAGGATTCTTCAATTCCCGGACTCATACACTTAAATGTGGAGAAAACCAGAAGAAAGAGCTCTGTGAAGTCCTTTCCTGGTGAACTGACCAATGGTTTCGAGGATAATAGCAACTCAGACGATGTGCCCTTTTCGAGAATCACGAACGGGAATAGACTATTACGCAATGGGTTTAAAGACGGTGTTCTGGATATGTCGACGCCTGTGGGAAACTTCAAGAGTGTCCCACACTTTTCAGAATCCATAGCTTCCAGGGCCAACGGGGAGATCCCAGATCTACACAACTCTGAAATTCCAGTGAAAAAGAACGGGAGCAGGCCCAATGAAAAATCCAGAATAACTTCTGGTATGCTTGCAGCGGAGCCTCAGCCAGATTTGACGCTTGAGCTGGAAGCTGAGGAGGTTCCGCAAGGTGTGAGTGTTGCGTCAAAGGAGGACATCACCAAGAAGGTCTTACCAGATCTCTTGCCTACAGACATCCCATACGAAGAGAGTCCTTCTGAGAATGGATTAGTCACGGAAGAGAGCGGAGACGATGTTTATATTAGTGCCCGCGAGGCCGATGTTGAGCCCAGCTCACCCTCCGTGTCCAAGAAGAAAAGGCAGCTGAGCAATGAAAAGGGCGATTTTCTAGCTCCCAAAAGAGTTCAATTGAGATCAGTGACTCTTCAGAAAAACAGTATACAGAGTTCTATCCAGAATGACGTTTCTATTTCTGCTTCCCCCGAGGAGTCAGCCTCCCCTCTTCCTGCTCAGTCCCCAGAACCAATCCATAATACGGAAGTCCTGAGCAACACCCCCGAAAAAAAAGAAAATAATCCAGAGCTGGAGAGTTTACTTCAAAATGATATCAAAGAGGAACAAAGGGCAAGAGAAAGGGCAATTGAGGTGGAAAAGATGATACTAAAGATATCCAAGGAGAACCCCGGACACCATCTGCGTCGGTTCATTCACCCAACTGCAGGTATTGTTCTTGATGAGAACTCGGGCGAAGAAAATCCCGAGGAGTCTGCTCAATTGACTCAAATTGATAAGGCGTCAAAGCCTGAAGTGTCACAACCTTCTGCTGCCGACGTAAACAGCTCTGGAAGCGACAGCGACAGCGCAGAGGACTCCGACAGTGAGGAAAATTCAACCGACAGAAATGAAGACACTCCGCTCAGAGTGCCTGTTGCTGTATCGGCCCCGAAAACTAGAGGCAGCAAAAATGCTGTTTCGAAAGCCAAACAAAATAGTTCTCAGCTTCCACACGAGGAGGATGAATCTCTCAACCTGGTTGATCCCTTACTTGTGCAATCTCAGTCTGAATCAACAACGCCGCAACAAATACAACCACAGAGGAAAAAATTAGCTTCATTGCCCAGTTTGGAGGGATTACGCAAACGCGGCGTGCCTACAGTTCGCGACTCAACGAACGAGTCACTGGCTAATCTGACTCCTTCATCTCAAAAGGTTGCCCCAACCAAACCCGTTTCTCCACAGACAGATTCCTCAGATTCAGACGAATCAGAAAGTGACGATGACGACAGCGATTCTTCAGATGATTCTTCAGATAATGACGAGGCGTCTTCCAAAGAAGACTCAAAGTTCATCGACCTAAAGAAAGCTAAACTAGCGCTACGCAAAACGAGGGCCAAGAAAAACTCTGGTTTTCAAGACCTTATGAAAGATGCAAAAAAAACATGATGGCTTATCGATGTATAACTATTTTAACCATGAAGGCTCCTCAGCAAGGCTGCTAACGTTGCTGCTGGCCTTCTACAAAAGCTAATGCCTCAGATCTATCAATATCCGAAACCGTAGAAACCTTATCGCTGAAAGTCACTCCAAAGAACTTGTCGGCAACCTGGAGCATCTCGGGTCTAAACGTTGTACAGATGAACTGTGCACCATCGTCAGCCAATTGGTGAATAAGTCTGGCAACAGACGTTCTGTACTGGGCATCCAGATTAGCATCGATTTCATCGAAGAGATAAAAGGGAGCAGGATCGCAGTTCTGAATGGCAAGGATGAGGGTAATAGCACATAACGATTTCTGCCCCCCAGATAGTTGCTCAATGCGTTGTTGTTCATTCTCTTTGGAATTGAACGAAACAGAAATCGACACCCCAGTGAAAGATTCGGAGCTCTCGTCATTTCCCTTTTGGATTATCAAGGAACCAACACCAGCTGGAACCAACTTAGAGAAGATGTTTGAGAATTCTCGCGAAACATTTTCAAAAGTTCTGACAATCGCATTCTCTTTTCTCTGCTCGAGAATAGCAACAAGTTCTTCAATGGAACTTTTGGCTGTGTCAAGCTCTGACCTTCTTTCCACAAGATCATCCCTTTGTTTGGTAAATGTCAAGTACTGCTCTAGAGCTTTTTTGTTGACGTGACCGTACTGTTTCAGCATCTGATTCGCTTCATTTAAGCGTCTAAGTAGCACATCGGATGAACTATCTCTGAATGAACCAAAAGCTTCCTCTGGTAAAGCCCCCAATTCGCGAATCTTTTTGTTGATTTCGTCTCTGCGACCGACAAGGGCAACCTTTTTGCTTAAATGCTTTTCAGATACCTGTCCCAAGCTTTCGAGTTTTCTCAGCCTGGCTTTTTGGCTTTCGTCTATCTTCCGCAGACTCTCCGTCTTAGAAGAAATCTCTGCTTCAATCTCTTCTAGTTTCTCCTGGAAGCTCGAGTTGGTTGTCTCAAACTCCTGAAGTTGTTCTTGCAAAAGCGAGAGCGATTGCGTAAGATTTGCCAATTCGCTTGACTCCTCCGGAATGTTTCGAGTCAGTTTCTCCACCTGGGAAGTCATTTTCTTCATTCTAGGATAGAAGTTCTGCTCCAATTCAATCTTGATCGTGGAGTACTCCAACTCAGTTTGGCTGAGAATATCAGTAGTGACATCAAGCTCTTTTTCAATTGCCGGAATTTTCGTGCTCATGCTTTTCAGCTCAGCGAGTTCAGCACTGGACAGAGACTGGGAAAAGTTTGACTGCAACTCTGTCGCCTTTTCAAGACGTTGGGTGTCCAGCACCTTTATAGAGTCGTTAGCCAGAGCAAGTTGACTTTTCAAGAGCACGTTTTCCGAATCCAAACGTGATTTGTCGTTATGCAAAGTTGATATCTCGAGCATAACTGAATCTCTTTGGTTCTCTAGTGCATCTGTGAGTTTTCTTTGCTTGGAAATCTCATCGTTAAACCGGTTTAGTTCCACATCCTTGGAAGAGAGTTTTTGTTGGATTTCTTCCAACTTCAACTTCGTTGCTTCATATTCCGTCTTCCACTTCTTCAAACTATACAGATAGTCAATGCGCGACTTCTTGAACTCTCTAAATCCACCCGACAACACACCCCTTCTGTCACAGATGTCTCCATCAAGGGTAACTGAATTTAGGGAATATTCTTGAGCCAACTGGCTTCCTCTCTCCAAAGATATACACACCACAGTTCTGGAAAAAATCTGCTCCACAGCCGGAGCAAGGTAGTCCTCGAAGGCGATTTTCTTGATCAGAGGGACACAGTCATTAGAAGAGGGATACTGTACTGTCTGAGGTTTCAAGCGATTCAAAGGCATGAACGTCACTCTTCCTGCCTTTTCTCTCGTTAGTTCCTCCATAAGGATACCTGCAGTTCTGTCTGTATCCACCACAACGTTGAACAGAGAATTTCCCCCAACTACTTCGGCTGCCATTTTGTACTTGTCACTTACCTCGATCAGTTCACCCAAAGTGCCATAAACACCACTCAAGTCAAGTTGACTGGTAATTCTCCTAACTGACTCAAGTCCTTGAGCAAGCGACCTATCCATGGTTCCATTGATATCCTGTTGAGCACTGCTGATTTCCTGATCATAAGAGATCAGAATATTTGAAAGTCTGCTTTCATCGCGCCATAATGCTTTACGCTCGTCCGAAAGAAGATCAAAAGACTGCTTCGTGCTCTTCAGAACAGCTTCAGCTTGACTCAGTTTCGCCTTGACAGAATCTGGACCCTCATTCAACTGAGTTTCTAGGATGGCTTCCTGTTCAGTGACACTCTGTATATGAAGCTCCTTTTCTTTCTGAGACTTCCTTAGAGCATCGCGTTCTGCCTGTTTCGCAGCTAAATTCTTGTCGATAAGCTCAATCTCTGACCTAAGCCACATATCTCTCTCGGCCTTATTCTGAAACTGTAGCGACCTGCCCCGCTTTGAAAACAAGGTTCTTTCTTGCGCGCGCAAAATGCTAAGTTGAGTTTTCAAAGTAGATTCTTTCTCTGACATATCATCCAGAGTGGGTGTGAGTTCCTGCAGCTTCCTTTCCCTTTTCTGTATGCTTTTCTTCAGTGCCGAGAGAGTTTCGTTATCAGTAATTCTCTGCGAGTCTGCAATTGCATCCGAGTTTTTCCAGTCCTCTACCTTAACTTTGAGTTCTGCTATTCTGCTCAGCAGCTCTCTGATTTCCGCGTCGTTCTCGGACTTGTCAATTTCAATGAGTTTTCTGTTTGAATTTAAGTCGGAGATCTGGTTCTGCAGTTTTTTTGCAAGCTTTTCTCTCTCTTCGAGTTTCTGCACAAGGTCGTTGGAACCATCGAGGGCATGAGAATGCTTGTCCTCAATGCTAGTAATAGTGTCACTCACAGAAATGAGTTCTCTATCAAAGATATTGAATTCCAAAGCTTTCTTGAGATTGTTGTACTTCTCAAAGTTTTTCAAATCATCCTTCTCAAGATCCAAGTCTTCAAGACGATTTTCGATGAATTCGAGCATTTCATCAATCTTTTCTTTCCTTTTCAAGGAATTCGTCATTTCTTTCTGCGATTCTTTGAGCTTTGTCTCAAAGACTTTAGCGCCCGCGACCTCTTTCAACAACTGAAGTCTTTCTGTGTCTTTTGCATTTGTCAAAGATGTGATTCTTCCTTGGGGTACAATATAGTACGGATTAGACCTAGAAAAACCAGCTGTTTCCAGCAAATTCATCATATCAGTTCTTGTTGTGCCTTTAGAGTCCAAAGAGTAATCATCTTTCTTCAAACCAATAGTTCTCCGGATTGTAACCTCATCTTTATCAATGGGAAATCGGCGATCAGTGTTATCAAACACTATCTCCACGTACGCAGACATCACCGTTCCAGAGCCTTCATGAATAAGACTCTGTCTCTCTTCCCTTGACATGTGACTATAGGCGTCAGAGAGAACAAACCGGATAGCTGCAAAAAAGTTTGACTTTCCAGATCCATTTCTGCCCACGACGACATTATGCTTGGGAGATAGATCTTCAACAATAGTTGTGTTTTTGTAGGTTTTGAAGCCTTGAATCGCGATCTCAATCGGAGTTAGTATGAAATATTAAACTACTTCAAATTATCTTTCTTACCCTCTTTATGTGCATGTTTGGTCTTTGTAGAGAAAAGAATTACTAGCTTGTAATTTGGTGCGTCTGGTTTTTGGAGCAATACGCGTCAGTCGCGTTTGCCCTAAATCAGGTGGCAGACGTGCGGCTGAAAATAGGCAAACACTACCATACACAGCACTTCGAAAATGCAAAGATTGGTATTCCTTGTAATGATTGGAATTTATTTAAACGTGATTCGAAAAAAAAACCGTGTGAAGAAGACTTGGTAGCATGAGCCTCGTGTTTTTTTTCACAATAATAGGACTTGAGTATAAAGCTTCATAACAAGCTCTTCTAGACTTACGAAGGTCTGTGATACTTTACCTCAACGAATGGCATCTTGCTGACAACAGCTTCCCTCTTTTTGCCTCTAATCTCAATCAGGATCTTGGTTCCAATTTTGTTGAATGGTTTGTCAAGAAGTGCCTGACCAACATTTCCACCGAGCGTAGGACTAGGAGAGCCAGAAGCGATAACACCCACTCTCTTTTCAGGGTCTTCGAAAGAGAACACTGAGTTTCCCTCTCTTGGAGATGGACCCTTGGAAGTGATTCCAACTCTCTTAAAAGTGACACTCTTTGGATTTTCGAGTTGACTCAGGATCTTTTTTGCTCCATTAAAACCGTTCACATCTGAACGGCGAGACTTTCCAACCAGCCAGTTCAGAGAAGACTCAATGGGAGTGGTAGCTTCATTCATTTCATGGCCATAGAGACACATACCAGCCTCCAGCCTCAACGAATCACGAGCAGCCAAACCAATTGGCTTGACCACATCTGAAAGCTCCAGGAGAGCACTTGCAAACTCTCTTGCAGCGTCATCAACAGGAATGGAGATTTCGAAACCATCCTCTCCGGTGTACCCAGCTCTGGAAACGTGCACCTTGTCTGGGAGGAACCCCTTCAACGCAACAAAGTCACTCGTGCCGAAATACAGACTCGAGAGATCATAATCAGTAAACTTTTGAAGTACCTGAGCAGCTTTTGGACCCTGTAGAGCAAGAAGAGCTCCTTCGAAGGTTGAATGGGAAACAGAGTCAAATGCACCAGAACTCAACTCCTTCTCAATGAAGGCAAGGTCTCCAGCACGACAACCAGCATTGGTAACGATGTAGAAACTGTCATCACCATGTTTGTTAATTATACAGTCATCCACAATACCACCGTTATCATTCAAAAGACAACTCAGAGTTCCCGTCATGGGCGGCAGAGAGTACAGATCGGATGGGGTAATCTTCTGCAAGAAGTCTGTAGCTCCTGGACCCGAGACTTTGTGCTGGAGCATATGAGATACGTCGAACAAACCAGCATTTGTTCTTGTCCACTTGTGAGATTCTATGTGTGATTGACCCTTGTAGAGAACGGGCATAGCAAAGCCAGCATATGGTACGATCGTTGCCCCGTAGTCTACGTGCAAGTCGTAGAGTGGGGTCTTGATAAGGTCTGCCTTGCTGGCTGTAGAGTAGAAACGCGCAACCGTGTTCTTGTGTAGTGAACCCCTGAATGCGATCATTACGAATGAAACCCTGAGAATTGAGGGAAAAAACAAAAAACAAAATCCCCACGTTGAGGAATACCTCTAATTTTAAAAGTTTACAGACAGGTAGTGTGAATTAGACTCTGCCTCCAACACTGCCGGCAGAGTCACATCCCAGGATGACTCTGCCTAAGCCGCGATAAGAATCTCGAGCGGCGCTGAAAAATTCAGAACCACGTTCATAAAAAAAAGCCTAAAAACAAAACAGTCTATTGTGAATTACCAATAATCAAAATGAATGTATAAACTAGATTAATCTAGAACAAAATCTCACGCCGTAGCTTTGAATGTGAGCAGTTTTGTATTCATCAAATGCTCAAGTAGGCAGAGATAGCCTCTTCAGTCTTCGCAACCATCTCTCTATATTGCTGCTGGGATCTGGCCTGATCAAGGAAGACCTTGTACTTGGTATTCAAAAGCTTGCGGTCAGGATCGTTCTCGGAGGAAGGATTGATCACTCTGCCCATTCCCGATAGGGACTCCATCACCTTCCATAGCTTATCACCAGACCTTTCGGTTTTCTCCTCAGGCTTCATTGGAGTCAATCCCCTCAATCTAGAAGACCCACTAGCAGATCTCATACGGCGCTGAGCAAATTTGTCATTAACCTTCTGCTGGGTACCTGCCTTGGAACCAAATTCAATTATTTCCTCTTCATCAGAGTCCGGGTCGGAGGGATCAACAGGTGGGAATCCCAACTGTTTGTTCTCGTCCTCAATAGGGGTCATGACTGGGAATGGGTAACCACCAGTACTGTTGTTGACACCTGGTGCCATTGCTGAAATTGAAGTCATGGAAGCTGTAGCCGATGGAGCAGTGTATGGAGAAGGCGGTTCTTCAGCATTGACTGATTTGATGGAATTTCTTCTGGAAACAGAGCTTCCAGCCGGTTTGCCCTTTTTGATCGCATCTTCGGCAGCAACAGCTCCGAGCATAGCAGCACCAAAGACAACACTAGCGTCGATGTAACGAGGAATGATGATTGGCAAACCAGTACAGTCAGCCAACAGTCTCATCAACAAACCGTTTCTACATTGGCCTCCGCTCATGAAGATACAGCTGATGTTGTGTCCTGCCTTTTCCATTTGAGTGATGATATGACGAGTCTGTTGGCCAATAAACTCACATGCACCCAAGTAAAGGATTGCCAAAGAGTCCAACGACGAGTCCATTGACTGTCCAATGATAGAGGCTCTCATGTGTGGATCGGCGATTGGGGAACGATTTCCGTGGAAGTCACCATAGAAAAATAGGTTTCTGGCCAAGGAGACCACAGACCTTTCGCCTTTGGTCTTTTTCAAGTTCTCCAGTCTCGAGTTTAAGAAATCAAATCTCGATAGCCCAGAAGCTTCGGAAGAAACGCCCAGCTCAGCGTACGCCGGATGAGTAGATAGAACGTGAGCTAGAAGAGCTCCAGTGCACGATTGACCACCTTCAGCCAGCCAAAAGTTCTTTGCCATGACATCACGGTATGGACCCCAAACACCATCAACAAAAATTGGGTCTTTGGACATAGCAATGTGACAAGTAGAGGTACCTGCCACGGCTGCTAAACGGCCACAAGCTCTATCAACGCCCTCAACCTCCTTATCCTGAGCAACCAAAGAAGGAACTGGGGTTTCAGTGGTTGCTGCCACAGTACCGATCCAACCAGCATAAGCATCAATGACACCCGAAGCAACATAACAGCCGGTGGTGAGGCCCAACTCTTCAGCAGAAGCTTCGCTTAAAGGACCCACGGTGTCTCCAGCACAGAGATACTCACCATTCTTTCCCGGAATTCCACCCAGCTTCTTGAAGTCATCCGCAACCAGTTCGGGCAAGTCCACTTTATTCAGGAATTCTGCAGACCATCCATGAACAGACCCATCAACTCCCTGGGGAACAAATCCCTGCTTACAGACAACCGAGCAGAAAGACCTGGTTTCTTTGGAAGTGGCCTTATGGGTCAAATAATCTGCCAAATCGTAAAACTTGCACTTTTTGAAGAGACTCTCGCCATTTTCAGTCGGCATGTTGTTCTTCAACCACTTCATCTTGGGTAACTCCATCTCGATGGACATCTTACCACCAACATACTTTAGCGATTTGTCGTTGGTGGCATTGATTTCATCTGTTTCAGATTCAGCACGGTGGTCCATCCAGAGGATGATATTTTCCTCATGGTCGTTGAAATCTGGACCAACAGCCATTGGGAGATCAGTTTCTTCATTGATGGAGACGAGAGAGCAGGTAGCATCAAAACCAATTCCCATCACCAACGAAGGGTCAATTCGTGACTGGGAAAGAGCTGTTTTGACACAGTAACAAATGCTTTCCCAGATTTCAGTTGAGTTTTGAGTGATGTGGTTTGGCTTGATTTCGTGCCTGGTAATGGGTCTTTCGGCTAAACCCAGAATGGCTCCGGTTTGGTCAACAATAGCGGCTCTAGCAGAGCCTGTGCCAACATCGACACCGACATAAAACACAGGGATTTCGTCACTGTGAAGCTGGGCGAATGAGATGTGGTGGGGGCTCGTGAACGATCTATGGGAAGCGATCTGTAGATGAGTGCTTGAAAGGCCCATGGTTTGGAAGTTTGTGATGAAATTGCTTGAAGGGTTTGCTTGAAGAGTTTTTTTCAACGTCTAAAAATAAGAAAACAGCAAATAGTATCAAAACCCTGATCAAAACCAAATTTATCAGCTGAATAATACAATATCTGGATGGACGAACAGAACACCTCACGCATTTATCTGCCCCGGATTTGAATGCTTGTCACAGGCGCGAGAGCAATGGAATACCGCTTTGAGTTTCCCACTACTCCCAAACGGGAAGGGTAACCGTCAGCATCAACCTACGGAACTGCTTCTACTTCTGGCGTCGTTGGATACGGTTAGAACCTCCAAGGATCTCCATCTCTTCGTAATACTATACACAGCCCGTAACTAACTCCTGAAAAACGTAAAAAGAATCAACAATGTCTCAGCTTTTGCAATAAATTTTGATGCTGTCGCACTCACTTGTTCGATTTGTACTTCTCAACAATGCTCTCGCAGAAGTCAAACTCCTCGTTCTGACTTACTGCCTGTATTAAATGCTGGGGTGCAATCTTGCGACTACCGTAGTTTTTGGCAACATCCAAAGATTTCTCCACCAACGAACACAAAAACAGCTCCAACGCCCGTCCAACGACTATTGGCGTGGCCTGCGCAACCTTGCCTATTTCCTCGTCTGACTGCATTAGTTTCTTTATCCTAGCAGACGGAAAATGCGTTCTGACCTTCTCAAAGCTCTGGATCGGCAAAGCCGCACCATCACCCTCCTCTTCTGACATTCTTGCGTGTCAGTAGTATGCGTGTGCAGATCAATAAATTAGCGGCTGTGTTCCGGTCCCTTTCTCTGTGGGATGGAAGAGAATCGTGCGGGTTTAAATAGAGCTGAGCCTGTCTGTAGCTTCGACGGATTGGGACGTGCAGGGAACCTTTAAGTTTGCGCACTACCATAAATTTCATAAATTTCATAACATCAACGCACTTGAAGTCTTTGGACTCCGGTCTATATTTTTGTCCCTTTGTTTTACAAAAACCTATCTGGCATAACCACGGGTGCAACCAAACTCCAACCGTACAACGCAAAACAGACCCATGAACTGACGATCTTGACCCAAGTGTTGAAGTACGTTCTTCCCACGGGAATGAAGCCTCCGTTGGTTTCCTCAACCCCAACATTAATGGTCAGTAGAGCAGCAATATACTGCGTGGCCAGAAAGAAGATCACATGGAACAGAAAGTAGTTGTATTTGGTGTAGTTCTTTTCCTCTCCAGAATCATCCTCGTCCGAGTACTGGAAATACGAGGGGTCGTTCAGAGCACTCTCAGGCAGCGAGCCCTCATCGACTGCCCTCTTGATTGCCTGGAACCGTATTTCATTCCTCTCTGGTTGCGTCGATATCACGTCCAACACGGAGTCATACTGAGATCCCGTGTATGCAGCGTTGGAACCTCCGTGTGAAAATGCAGAGTTGGCAGCAGCTCGCGTGGTGGTGTAGGCCACGGCTATGAACGTGAAGATGGCCCCCACGATAATACTCAAGGTTCTGGTGCCCCTGCTTCTGATCAGAGGATTGCACAGCTTGTCATCTGGCTCGCTCAAACAAGCACTGAATATTAGATATGTGCAGTACACACAGCACATTGAAGCTTGCGCCAAACCGGCATTGGGGTTGTACTCTTGAACCACTGGCATCACAGACATTACAGCAATCAGCAAACACAACACCATGTTGATGGAGATAGCGGTAGTGTTCAGAGTACATCCCTCATGCGAGAAGTAGATGTACATGATCACGGTCATGACGATAGTGCCGATGAACATCGCCAGTGTACCACCAATGAGTACACTTCTCCAGAAGTTACCATTATGCATTATTCCACCATCGTCATCATCCAGGTATATTTCGCCTTCTTCAATTCTCTCCAGACAAGTCTCTGCCCACTCGTGTGCAAAATCCACCAATAAGATCAAACCAATTCCAATGAACATGGTGGAGAACACAATCGATAGCTTGTTACCCCAAAACACAAAGAACGAGTCTGGTATGACGTAGCTCAACACCACAAACAAAAACCATACAAAAATCTTAGACATCCAGTATCCATTCTGAATGACTCCTCTAGGATTTGAGGTGGATTTGACTCCCATTAGCAATCCAGCCAGTATCAAGTGCAGCATTCCCAGAGAGAAGTTGATTCTGTGGACATTGGTGAAACCCGTGCAACCATTCTCGCGACAGTAGGCAGTCCCCAACTTGAAAAGCCCCCATGTAAGCTTTTCCACCTGATTCGTCAACCACGATGAAAGCGATATCCACGATATGATGGAGTTTATGAGGAAGAAAAAAGCATATGTTATTCTGGTGGCCACAGAAGACTTGAAAGTCCCAGCCAACGGGTTCATACTAGGGTTGCAAAAGGCAGAGCACGCCGCGGCTCCGCAACATGATGCAATCCAGCTTCCAGCCATGGAAACAGGGGCTAATGGCAAAGAGACCAAAGCACCCATATTTGAGAGTAATAATATGTGATTGTAGGTGTTATTGAGAATGACAACAAGAACAGATAGCGCCCCCTCGTGATAAGATGAGAGAAAGTGCACCGTCCAAAAGTGAGCCTTTTGAGATTGACGCTACTAAAATCAACTACTGGTCCTTTTAATGATCCAAAGTTATTAGGCTTTGTTATTTTATTGTTTTCTGATACTCAGAAGTCTCCCCCAAATAAAACACTCGAGGACTGGAGGTTGAAAAAATTATACATAAACCATCAATCCACTCAAACGCTTCAAAAATCTTTCACTCAAGTCACCAACCCGCTTAGTAGAAGGTGGTTGGACGCTTGGCAGAGTAAAGGTTCTTGGTCTTTGGGATTCTGTGTGGCAATGGGAACTTCAAGTCCTTGGTCAAGAACTGCTTGACGTATTGACGCTTAACGTCATCGGTCTTCTCCAACTCAGCAACCTTCAAGATGTGGATAGATCTAAATCTAGCTCTGTGTCTGGAGGCCAAGTCTTGGTATACGGTTTCAACGGCACCAACTCTGGAAACATCACGGTACTCCTTGTACATGTTGTGGGTACCGGATCTGGAGTCGTATCTGATCCAGACACCGAAGTTCTTGACCTGGGTTGGGTGAGCCTCGGAGATGATGTTAAGAGAAACAATCTCACCGGAGGCCTTCTTCACCTTGTGCAACTTTTGCAAGAAGTACCAGTAACGAGACTTAGCAACAACATCGTTTGGAGCAAAAATTCTCATGCGGTACAGCTTTGGCTCGCTGACGGATTCAGTTGGCAAACGGCGACCAATGACTTGGTATTCGTTGAGACGAGACACTGGAAAAATGTTAGTATAAGGGTGTCATGGGCAGACGCTGAAAATCAAGCATGCAGAGATCAGTCCTGGATGAAACTGGCCAATTCTGGTGACCTCAGACTCATGGAATTGTTGGTGATATTTCAGGCGGAAGTGATGGCACATTATGGTTCGTATGGTCTATCCTCTTGTTGTACTTTTCATCCACTCTTGAAGATGCAGTCAAAGAGGTCGAATCCCTATTGAACCGCTCATATTAAAGTGTATTTCCAGTGGATCCCGCAAGCTTGTTCATTTTCAGCAATATTCGTTAACACTTACTCTTTAGTTTGTGACGTTTGATGAAGTTAGCGACAACGGTATCTGAGAAGTAGGTGTAGCTCTTGGTGGGTTTTTCAGAGGGTTGGAATTTTCCTTTCCATAGTGGATTGATCAAAAATGGGTTACATAAGCAAATAAAGGGTTGCAACCCTCAGAAAAGTCACGTGAGATGATTTAGATTGGTCAAGACTATTCTATAATACGTTCAATAGTCCAGCAGGTAACATGTGATTTAAGTGCTAAATCACTGGCATTTCAGTCTTTATTTTCATATATTATAAAGCTTTATCGCCGAATCTCTCATTCGTCGCTGCCGGTAAACCTTTGTAAACCTTCGAGAGCTATCAAGTTTGAGTGCGGCGTAAGTTTTGTTCATACACATATGAAGAGGTGCATGAGAATATGCATGATATCTTTCGAGATCACACCACTGTTAAGGGCGTAGTGTCGTTTGAGACGCGTGGGAACGAGACAGTATTAGGTCTCGTTTAATGAAACGTAAATACTCGTTTGACTATCAAATCGTATCATCGTAGACACTTAGTCACCTTATAAGACTCTAGCGGTGCTCTTGTCAGCTGTTCTTTTAAGACCTAGTACTAACGGTTACACGATGACTGAGATCTTCAATTCAACGACACTCACCGCCATTGGTGGTCCAGGACTAATGACAGTATATACCAACATTACCAAGAGCCAAACGCAACTCAATTTCCTGGAACAGATGTGGGCTGCATGGTACGCTTACATGGGCAATGATACTCTGGCCACGGGATTGTTGTTCTTCCTAACGCATGAACTGATGTACTTTGGAAGATGCTTGCCATGGTATATCATTGGAAAAATTAGCTTTTTCAACAGATGGAAGATTCAGCCCTCGTATATACCATCGGACAAAGAGCAATGGGAATGTCTGAAAAGCGTTTTGAAATCCCACTTCCTGGTAGAGGCCCTGCCCATATGGACCTTTCATCCACTGTGTGTGAAACTTGGGATCTCAGTGGCAGTACCTTTCCCCAGAATCACTACAATGGCCCTGCAATGGGCCCTGTTTTTTGTGCTTGAAGACTGCTGGCATTACTGGGCTCACAGACTATTCCATTATGGTCCTTTCTACAAGCTCATTCATAAGCAACACCACCGCTACGCGGCTCCATTTGGACTCACTGCAGAGTATGCCCATCCAATAGAGGTTATGTCGCTTGGATTTGGAACTGTGGGGTTTCCCATAATTTACGCCTATATAACTGGCGACTTACATCTCTTTACTGTTACACTATGGGTGGTAATGAGACTGTTCCAAGCAGTCGACGCTCATTCGGGCTACGAGTTTCCATGGTCTCTTCACCATTTTGTGCCCTTTTGGGCAGGATCTGATCATCATGATCTCCATCATCATTACTTCATTGGGAACTATGCTTCAAGTTTCAGATGGTGGGACTATACATTGGACACGGAAGCTGGGCCGGAAGCAAAGAAGGATAGGGAAAGAAGAATGAAAGCAAAGCAGGGGCCAAACGGCATCAAGACAAAAGCTTTCAAATGAAAAATAGCAATTTTCAACGTATCTCCAAATTATGCCTTTGTAAAATACAATTTCTAGTGATTTCCAACATCGAAGCACCTCTCTAAAACGCCGCACCAAATCCGGGTAACACCATGGATTCTGGCAGGCGCTAGACAATTGTGGGATATAGATAGATCACCCCCAGACTACACTTGTTGACCATCTGAACTTCCAGAACTGTTGACTCCTTGGTCGGATTCATATTGCAACCTCGGAGTATCAGTTAGCCAGCTGAGCTGCTTGATGAGAAATATTGCTCAAAGTTCTAGCCATTTAAGATACATTCACTTAGCATAGCCACACACATTCCAAGCGCTATACAATATCCAAAATGGTTGAGATAAATAAGACCAGACTGCTTTTTTTCATCATATTCATGACTTTAATGATTCCGGGGCCCGCTCCACCTGACGGATTGAGTGGCAACGGTGCTAAGGTGCAAGCGCTACAGCAATTGAAAGATGATATATCAACCTCGAGGGGCGTACTATTCAACAGCACTTATGAGCAGCCCACAGGAAATTTGACGGGACTGAAACTCAGCTACCAGGATGCTTTGGAACACCGCAATATCAGTTTATACCCATTTGAAGACAGACAGGGCCCATACGAGGAGAACCAACGTTATTCCATACTGCCGAATTACGTTAGAAAACTAGCAATAGACAGTCTCAATAGTGAGGAAGAGACAATCCAGGCTTTGGAGTTTGAGGACGAAATTCTGGAGCATCCTAAATGGAATGCCATAAGCGAGGTATTTGGCTCAGATGTGAATATTCGTGCGGAGAGTCATGGGGCGTTTTGGAAAAACATCACCGGCAGTTTGATAGGTGACTTTCAGAGGGTTAATCACACCTTTGAACACATCCCAATGCCATTGCCACCTTATATGAAGGCTTTGTTGAGGTCTTACAATACCAACCGTACCGAAGGTGATGATAATTGGCGAGAGCCAAACGATGCCAGCTCGTTCGAGCGCGATGTGCCAAACTTCCATGTGGATGAGCTGAAGACTGGGAATGTGACCGAACTCAGCGGAAACTTGAAAGTGAATATCCAAAACACTGGCGACAGCAGTGTTGAAGGGAGTAATGGATCTGTTAGGGTAAGACTGCAAATCAAGATGACTGATATCGACGAGGTTAACATCCACTCATTGGCGCTTTCAGGTGTGTATCACCCTGACAGTGGGAACCTGATTGCAACGACGAGATCGGCAAAATACGCTGGTTCCTACGGCATTCCTCACTTGAACTTTGACGAAACGCATTACAATAGATCAAAAGCGGCGATGTCGGACTGGATCAACCAAACTTCCGTTGATGAAGTAGATGTGACAATGATTGATACTTTACTAGACGCCTCTTTGGGATGCGAGATGATAGCATTTTTGCATTTCAATTCCACCAATCTATCTGCTGATGAAATGCGCATGATCGATGACGAACTCTGGAACCCCTTAGGGCGGCCCCACAAGAGTATCCCCCCAATCGCGATTTCCAGCGGTGTGCTATACTCCCCCGACTGTGGGCTCCTAATCAAAGCAACGGGTCTCGTTGGTGAAAGAGAAGAAGTACAGAACAAACGTATTCAGAGGGTGGTACTGCTGGGAATAATCTTGCTTTTTGCTCAAATCATTTTCTCTATAAAGCAAATGAGCGCTACGAACACCCCGTCCACTTTGTCTCGCATCTCTTTCTGGACCATCGCAATGATGAATTTGATAGATGGATCCCTGAGTATGTTGTATCTGCTCAGTTCCATAGTGTTCCAAAAGCTGTATCTGCAGCTCGCCGTGAGCTCTTTCCTAGGTTTCACGCTTGCAAGCGTTTTTGAGATGCGGTATATGATTCTCATTTACACCTCGCAAATGAACGAGAGAGACATAAGTTGGGGAGTTGCTTTGAGAGGAACCGCAATTGATGATCGCAATAATGAAAGAATTGATGAACGCGAAAATCCAAACAATAACGTGGGCACTGAGGAACCCTTGCTGCCTTTGAATCAAGCAAGACCGCAGGCCGTCCAGCAAACGCAGCAGCAACCAAGGATAATTCAGGATGAGCAGACTGTGAGCGGTCAGATATACCTGAGACTCTTTTTCTTCTTGATTGTTTTCTCGTTTTTGGTATTGAATGCCTCGTTATGGCCACGGAAAGACCGTATGGTCTTCGAGTACGTTGTGCTGCTGGTTCTCAACTCGTTTTGGGTCCCTCAGATATACAGGAACACACTAAGAGGATCCAGAAGGTCTTTCGGATGGGACTTCGTGATCGGCACCTCAGTATTGAGGGTGATCCCAATAGCATACCTGTGTTTGGTGAAGAACAACCCATTCAGTCACCACCAAGATCAACTTTTGATCTCGCTGATTGTCATCTGGCTCGGTATCCAAATCTTTGTTCTGGTATTGCAAGAGCTGTTTGGAGCAAGGTTCTTCTTACCAGATAGACTTTTGCCTAAGTCCTATGACTACCACCCAGTTCTCACTGCTGGAGACCTGGAGCATGGATTTGGTGTTGAGCATGACGATGAAGGTGTCCATCACGAGGATGGAAAGTGCAAGGTTGATTGCGCGATCTGCATGAACGAGGTTGAGATTCCGATCGCCAAGTCTAGCGAGCATCTGACGAACATAATGAACAGAAGGGGCTACATGGTCACCCCATGCAGGCACATTTTCCACACCAATTGTCTGGAATCCTGGATGAAATACAAATTACAATGTCCTGTTTGCAGGAATTCGCTACCGCCTATATAATAGCTTGAAAATACATTTTGCATTTTACCTAGTATCAGTGGGCTCGTAGATCTGACTCATAACCGTACAGCCATGGCAGACTGTCAGAAACCTTCTCCATCATGCAAATGTCTACGTAGTTGTATATACCTTCATTACGGGCAAAATTACACAAAATATGGCTGCAAAACAAATAAGGGCATGTCTCTTTGGTATGTGACGAAAATAATTCAGTGTCTTGTTTCCCGAGGCTAACTTCACAGACATGGATGGACTCCTCATTAGCAGTGAGGACATTTACACGATCGCTATTTCCGAAGTTCTACATTTACACGGACACCCTTCGTTGTCATGGGATGTTAAGGTCCAATTACAGGGACTTCCTGGCCCTGTTGCCTCTCAGAAAGTTTTAGATTATTACGAGATGCCGTATACTGCCGAGGAACTCTTCCAGAAGACCAGTGAAGCGCAGCTCAAGCTGTGGCCCACTGTGAAATTCATGCCTGGAGCATATGAATTGCTGAAGTATCTTGCAGAAAAGGGAGTTCCCATTGCATTGGCAACATCTTCATCTACAGACAAGTACTACTTGAAAACTGAGAAATTACAGGATGGGTTTAAGTACTTTGGTGATCATCGCGTTACTGGGGATGATCCTAGAATTCCACCCGGAAGAGGCAAGCCTTTCCCGGATATTTGGCACATAGCGTTGGAGAGTCTCAACTCTGAGAGAACCAAAAATGGTTTGGACAAAATTCTGATCGAGGAATGTCTCGTATTTGAAGACGGAGCCCCAGGTGTTAGAGCAGGAACGTCTGCTGGAGCCCATGTTATTTGGGTGCCAGATGAAAGAGCACTTCAAGTTATGAGCCAGGATGTCATAGACGATTTGGTAGGATCTAAGCGTGAGAAGGGAACCATACTGGGATCCCTTGCCGATTTCAAGCCGGCTGAGTATGGGTTATAGACGTGAATGGCCCTTTAGCATGAATAGAGAGCAGCGTACGTTTGGTAAAAAGATTCATAAAATGCCTTAACAGTGCTCAGGTTATGTTATCGTTTTTCTATAATGGGGTGTTGCGGAAAAGGTAAGATATACTCTCACCGTTGTGTAACCTTCTTATACTCTCAGCAAGGACTCCACTGACGTCCACAGTATCAAGCTTTGGACACTTGGATCTCTTCTCCTCAAAGGGCACCGTGTTCGTACAAACGACTCTATCAAGCTTTGAGTTGTTGATGTTCTGAATGGCATTACCCGAGAGAACACCGTGCGTAACGATGGCGATCACAGACTTGGCTCCGTTATCCAACAAAACCTCAGCAGCCTTGGCCAGAGTACCACAGGTGTCCGCCATGTCGTCCACAATGATACAGATCTTGTCGGTGACATCACCAACAAGAACCATACGAGACACCTCATTTGCTCTGGCTCTTTCCTTGTGGATAAGAGCAAAGTTCAGGTCCAGTCTATCGGCCAAACCTGCAGCTCTCTTGGCTCCACCTGCATCAGGCGAGATGATGATAGCCTCTGAAACATCGATGTTTTCCTTGATGTATCTCACCACGCTTGGCTCAGCATACAAATTATCCACTGGAACATCAAAAAAGCCTTGGATTTGAGACGCGTGCAAGTCCATTGTGATCACATGGTCACATCCAGCAGTGGTCAGCATGTCAGCCATGAGCTTGGCAGTAATGGGGGCTCTAGACTTGTCCTTTCTATCCTGTCTGGCATATGGGAAATTTGGCAACACAGCTGTGATTCTTCTAGCACTGGCGGTCTTACACGCGTTTATCATGATCAACAGCTCCAGTACCTTATCGTTGACCACACCAGAACCAATTTGCATGATGATGTAGATGTCCTCATCTCTGATGGATTCCTTGATGGAAAACGACACTTCTGTGTTGGAGTCACGTTTGATATCAACGTTGGTGAGTTTCAAGCCCAGCCTGGATAGAGTTGCCCTGTTAGTATTCTTTTTGTTGTATAGTGAAAAATTGCCGTGGTGCTGCATACCTTGAGGATACCAGTTCGGCCAGGCCTCTGTGCGTATCACTGGCCAAAAGTTTGATGGAGTTGGTCGCCATAGTTGCAACTATTCACAAGGAGTACACCTAGTGGTCTAACCTGAGGAGAAAACAGCTGGTGCTACTGAAGAAGAGAACAGGAAAGAGTACTCGCAGCTCCGCTGGAATCCTAAGGGCAAGCCAATTTTTTCTTGCGATTACATAATATCAACAGCTTTATTACCTAATCTTAGAGCTGGACCGTAGCCCCGGAACACCTTGCGCTCAGTAGGTAAGCCAAACAGCCCTGTGAATATTTATATATGCCCCAAAAAATATTCAGACAGATTCCCCGGCCACTATAGTTCTAGAAAACTTCCCGAAATTGCCCAAAATCGGACTGATATACCGAATTCCTCTGGACTTGCAAGCTTTTCGGCCAGCCTTCGGAATTCACTGATCTGGTAACCGGGGTAATGATTCCATTTCCATATCGGTCAAGCCACAATAGGCCTACAGCCCCATTTATACTTTCTGGAGGATATAATCTCTTGTTAAACTATCCGTTTTTCTCCTCTGTTTTTTGTTCCATAATAAGGTTCTAGGTTACCAATATATATACGAATATATATTTGGAGATTTTCAATTTTGTTTTTTGCCGAATTCCCAAGGGGCATCCCACCGAAAAATGTCAACCTCCATGAGATCTTCTATCTTTGCACGGGATGTTTCGAGGTTGGACAACAACAGGTCCGTCGCACGAGGGAACCCCAGCGATCACAAGATCACCAAGCCAAGTGTCAAGAATTCTTCCTCCAAGCCCAGGACCATTGAACTGAATGAGGTGCTTACTAAGAATGCGCTTCCCCCATTGTTATCTCCAACGCTTCCTCCGTGGACCGCGGATTTGCACGCTGATATCCCAAAGCTGGATTCACCACCAAAGAGGGTCTTTGCTGAGAGGACTGAGCATAACGGGAGTCACATCTACACCTTCAAACAGTATACCAATGGCGACCGGTCGCTTATCGTTTCGCTATCGGTACCCAAGACGAAACTGTCGAAGCTAAAGGACCTCCATTCAGTGCCAAAAGTGAGAGGTCTGGGCATTTCTACTGGATCCCGAACTGTTTCAGAATCCCCTCCATCGTCTTCTCATTCAAGTTCAGCTTCTCCCCCGGCCCATTCCGAGGAGCCCAAGAAGAAAGTCACACGAACGGACAGTCCGAAAACGGGCATTTCCAAAAGTTCGGTGTTCAAGTCTGCGCCAAATGTTTCGAGTGTCAGCACGAGTGTCAGTTCGAAACAGCTGCAGCTGCCTCCCGTGGTAACGGTCAGCAGAAAGGATAAGGGAAAGGAGAAAGAAAAGCAGAAGGAGAGGCCAAAGGGGCCAGATAAGACTGCCACGAAAATTGGACTGGAAAAGACAGAGCCAGCCAAGAAGGAAGACGACCTCAAAATCTTATCAAGAAAGAAGATTCACTGGTCGAACATCGCTAGGCGCAAGAAGCACGAGGCAGACGCATACAGAAAGAGCAACCAGTATGATTTGTCAGTGGTCGCATCCATAGACTCTCTGGTGATGTTTGTGGTTTCCTTCAGCTATGAAGACCAGCACTCTCTGGCAGCACGTCGTTTATTAGAAGTGAACTCTTGGAAGAGTCTAATACCGTATGCTTCGAGCGTCATCAGCGGACTGGAAGAGATGATCAAAACGCCCCATGAGACCGATCTGAGTACGCTTCTCGGATTACTTTTCTTCCTGAGGGGAGTCATATATAAGCACCTTGTGGATATTCTGAAGGCTGAGATTAAGGACAATAGACAGAGAGGGGCAGGGATGGAGGAGATCACGGCGTTCAATGACATCATCAAGTTCAACTCCACTCTAGAGCGCGATTTCTGGAACGGTGAAAATATTCTGAGTTACGAGAAATTAAGGAGGGACTATCCCAGGACTATGGCTAAAAGTCGCAAGAGTTTGCCCAAGAAGGAGAAGAGCGACCTCAGTGTGAAGCCATTAACGGATGCCTTCTATCTGCCAATAAACCCTGTTGTCACTGATCTCAAGGACATCTCCGCCATTACCTATAGTGTGCTGGAAGAATGGTGCGAGCGGGAGAGAGTTAATGTCAAATTGGCTGTTCAGAACTCGCCTTGAAACAATAAAACAATTAATTCTTCAAAACATGCAGTACTGTTTCTTTTTCTTCAAATGTCACAGCCTGGATAATCCGCATGCATTGTCTGCACTGTCTAATTAATCCGCGCGCGCACATTTAGCCGGCGGAGTCAGGATTTATCTCTATGCGTGCGCAGCTCAAAAATGTGTCAATTATTCCGACATTTGATGTGATATTTTTTTCTCTATTTTACCCCAAAAGTCGGCTGGCATCTAAGTCCCATTGCCTTGAGTTGTTGATCGTGCAGTTTTGGCGGGATATTTGAACGCAAACACCTGGAGTTTGCTTCTAATCAGCTTCTCTCGTGGTTGAAACTCTGAACCTTTTTCCTTGACACAGATCATTCACTCCGCATCCTGCATATTAAAATTTTCTTGCAGCACCTCTCCAAAAAATTACCAAACACCCGGATTTCCTTTCTTTTCTTCACGACAGCGGTCAATGGATTCGAATAGAACCACGTTCAGTCCCAACGAGGAGGATTTTTACAGGGCAGCATTGCTGGGTGGATTATACCCTCTTCTGGTGCTTTGCACCAAGAACCTCGTTTTCATGAGGCTTGAAAACTTTGTGCTGAGTCTTCGGTCGGAAAAGGGTAATTTCGGTGACCTCGTGTACAGAATATATATGATAACCTCAGCGAGCCACCTTGGCTGGTTCTGGTTCTTTTTTGTGAATATCTGGCTCAAGTTTGCCCTACTGGCTCTTTTGGCATACCCGCAGGAAGACGAGTTAGATGCAAACAACGTGACCTATGTCAGCTGGCAACTGGTCACATCCGAAACTATTTTTTTTGCAGTATCGACGAGCGTGATGGAGTCTGTGGTATATTTAGTGAATCTCATGTTCAACGTGGATGACGAGATCGACCTGGATCATTATGATGAGACCTTGAAGATGAGATCAACCATACTGAATAGTTCCACACTCAGCAAGTGTCTGGAGATCAAACAGCGATTGAAGTCCGCAACGAAACATCAACAGTACTATGGCTCAGTGGACTCTGAGACCTTTTTTGAGGATTATCAGGAAGTACTCGTCATTGATTACAACGATACACAAGGGACCTCTATAGTGGAATCGTCCTCTTCGTCGCAGAAGTCCAAGGGAACAAGAGCCGGATTTGGAGTTGATTCTTCCCACTCCAAGAAGTCTCGACTTGGCAGATCAATCGACGGTGATGGAAGCGAAAACCCCGAGTCGCTCGAAGTAGAGCTTGAAAGGATATCCGAAGAACCACCCTCACCAAGCGGTCTTCACAAAATCCCTTATTTGAACGGAGCTGATGCCCCATCCTTTATCATCGACGGATTTATAATCCACAGAGGTGATTATGAAGAACATAAAGATTATTTCGTTTCCAGATTGCGCGATCAATGGCTACTCATTTGGAAACTAGACAGGTTCCTTATCAACATGAACGAATCCCTGCTTCTGAGCATTTATTTCTACCCCACGACAGATGCCATAACTGCTCCAAGACTAGCCGATCAAGACAAGTTCTTGGCCTTCGCAATTGTGTCGTTGATGGCAGTCAACGTGATCCACTTCGAGCTATGGCGTTGGTTGGTGAATATACCCAGAATCCTGAACCTTGGGCCCTCCATGAAAGAAAACATTGACAAATGTTTTTCCAAGTTCAGCTTTAGTTCTTCCCCCAAAAACACCCACCAGGGTGTGGTGGAGTATTCCGCAGTAGGCCCAACCAACGAGCTGATGGATGCACAACCAAAGACTACGTCCTGGTTCGAAACAATCACGTGGGACTACAACGTTAATCTATACTCGACACTAGATGCAGGACTAAGAGAAGACAGAATCACTTCGTTCACGGACGAATGGAGCGATTTTAAACGTCGTGCTGATGTGAAACTGAACCTGATCAACCTGGTCACTTATACATCCCCGTTGGCAAACTGCCTGATCCTGGTGACTCTGATCGAGTTTATCCATCATTATGTTGCGATATGAAAGTTCCACTTGCATAATTGCCACTTATTTAATGCTTTTTATCCAGTTGTTTATAGCGCGCGCATCATCAATAATAGAATATTTTTTCACTCTTGCTGAACGCACACCGGCTAAATAAATAGTAAAGGGTCCTATCAGTTTCAAATACCCGAAAACCGTTTTGGTTATCCCAGATGACCCGAAATTGCTGTGGCCGAGTTCGGCTTGTGCAACAACATTTGCTCTGTAGAAATATCCAGAGTGAACCAACGGTCATTATCCCCTTCCATCAAACAAGGGATTGATCATTGATAGCTAGTTTTTTTGTCAGAATCCATCAATGACAGACGCCGAGTCTCAGGTCATAACAACGGCCCCAGCCTCTTTTCTATCCAATGTGTCGAGGGTCTTCTTCAAAACATTGTATTCCAGTACGGTCAACCTTTTGCTTGTATTCGTTCCTTTGGGGCTTTTGGCTGGTTTC
Organism: Kuraishia capsulata CBS 1993; assembly: GCF_000576695.1. Classification (NCBI taxonomy): domain Eukaryota; kingdom Fungi; phylum Ascomycota; class Pichiomycetes; order Pichiales; family Pichiaceae; genus Kuraishia; species Kuraishia capsulata. The sequence goes on from NW_019172950.1 coordinate 500,357, forward strand.
CTCGAATGGGGTTCCGCTGCTGTTTTCTCGTTGAACTTCCTCGCAATTGTTCCTCTGGCATCCATATTGGCTTTTGCTACTGAAGAGCTCGCAGAACATGTTGGTGATGCGATTGGAGGACTGTTGAACGCGACTTTTGGAAATGCTGTCGAGTTGATCGTGTCAATCATTGCTTTGCAGCAAGGCCAAATTACCGTGGTACAGGCCTCGATGCTGGGAAGTATTTTGTCCAACTTATTGCTGGTTCTTGGTTCCTGTTTCATTGCAGGCGGCATCCACGGAGATCAGCAGCATTTCAACCAGACCGTGGCCCAGACCATGTCTTCTCTTCTGGCGTTGTCTGTTATTGGTCTGCTGTTGCCTGCAGCTTTCCACGCCTCGTTGCCTGCTCCTACCAAAGAGAACCCGGGAAGTGACATTGATGGAAAGATTCTGTCGTTTTCAAGGGGAACGTCTATCATTCTCCTGATATCCTACTGCTTGTATCTGTTCTTCCAGCTGAAGACCCACAAACAATTGTTCGAAGGTATCAACGACGAAAGTACTGAAACTGAGATTGCCATTTCGGACGAGCTGGACCCTTCTTCCAGTAACGGCTCCGTTCACAGAAACGGCTCTATTGGAACAGATGGGTTCAGACAAACCCCTACTTTGATCTTCAAGAAATCTCAACCAGCGCCATCAGCATTGTCAGTGAAAGAGGCCACCACGGTGCTCATTCTGGCCACTCTGGGAGTCTCTTTCTGTGCTGACTACTTGGTTGGATCCATTGATGCCATCGTTGAATCGTCAGGTCTGTCCAAGACCTTTATTGGTTTGATCGTTATTCCTATCGTTGGAAACGCAGCTGAACATGTGACTGCAATTGTTGTTGCCGCAAAGCAAAAGATGGATCTAGCTGTGGGAGTTGCCATTGGCTCCTCTCTGCAAATCGCTCTATTCGTCACCCCATTCATCGTCCTCGTTGGATGGGCCATGGATATCCCAATGACTCTGTATTTCTCCACATACGAGACTGCAGTCATGTTTGTTGCTGTATTTATCACAAACTACCTGATTTTGGATGGAGAGAGTAACTGGCTGGAAGGTACCATGCTGTTGAGTACTTACCTGATCATTGCGATCTCTTTTTTCTACTACCCTGACACTCTGGCCCAGTGATTCCGATGTACACTTATGGTAAACAGCACATTTGGTGCACAAAAAACGTCTAGATAAGAATATCAACTTTAACTTATTCAAACCCATAAGAGTTCAAAAAATTCCATTGCATCACGGTTCTAGCTCTATAATTCTTCACAGCTCTTTTGCGAGCTTGCGATCATTTCCTCTCTTTCTATTGTGATTACCAACGGAAGCCTTGTGTTGCTCTTTCCTTGCTCTGTTAGGCGTGTTACTCCTCTGGGAGGCATTCGACGAGGACCTGGTGCTAGGCTCCTCGGAGTCAGAAACTTCAACAGCTCTAGGCTTTCTGTAAGCAGTAGAAGGCTTCAAGCCCTGATTATTGAAAACCATGTACCTGGACTCCAAAAGCTTGAACAGCCTTGGGGTCTTGACAAGCATACGAGCCCAACCTTCAATCTGTTCATCAGTCCAATTCGTCTCAGATTTCAGTTCTTGTCTTTGTCTTGTTTTTCTTGCCGATCTCTGAAGGTCGTCAGGCGACCTCTTAAACCTCAAGAACAGAATCTTTTCTATCTTGTCTATGTTCTCAGGTTTGTCTTCGTCGTCATCATCATCTAAGCTAACGGCTTTGCTAGTTTTGATGTTTAAGGATAAAGCAGAGGGAGTGGTCTCTTCTTGGTCCTCATATGTATCATCTGGCTCATCCTCATCACTATCGTATAACAGTCTCAAGGCACTGGTAAGCGTCCGTTCATTGAACTCCTGGGATGCTTTCTCAACCCGTGGTTTAGCCTTTTTGCCGAAAGTGATCTTCGTGGGGTCAAACGTCTTTGGGTCGTAGATGGATCTGGACTTTGGTGCTTCCCATTCCTTCAAAGAATCCACCAAAGAAGGGTCCTCAAGAAGTTTGTGGGTAGCTATTTCCGGATTATGATTAGTATCCAGCAACAGAGTTTTCGCTTTACCATCAGATAGCTGCGGAAAGAATTCCTGCAACATCCTGATGTGTTCTGGGTTAACAGAGTTTTTCTTGGCTTCAACTTTGGGTTTGGAATCCAGGAATTTCAGTTCGTCTTCTAGACCAGGAATAACTTCCTTCAATTGCTGAGACAACAGAACTCTGGCGACCAAAGGGTTCATACCAACCAACTGGCTTTTCGTACGATGCTTGAGTTGGTTTTGAACGAGTCTGCCAATAGAAGAAGCAGACAACGACGTTAGGGACACAACAGCAATATGGAAACAGATTTGGGCATGCAGACCTGTACCTCCATTATACAGATTTTCCAGAATGTCCGTCCAGTCTTTGTTGACAAAAGTCTCTGAGAAAGATCTTTTTGACGAACTGGCATTCACGTTGGAGCCAGAGCTGGCACCAGATTGGTACCTGGAACCCAGCGTTATGGCCAGAGTTTCCAGGTCCTGTTTGTGGAACTTTCCACCACCAATAAGCGCATTGAGATGGGTATGGAGGGGTTTGATCATGGATATGTCATCTGACTTGGAATTCAACTTGGACTTCACCTGGCCCTGAACCAAGTCCCTGACCAGGTTCAGCGTGACAACGGATTGATTTCCATTCTTGTTTATATGAGCCAATCTGCTATAGATCTTGATGAAATGCCACACAGATTCACCAGAAAGCCGCAGATTCACCAAATTGTAGCATCGTATGAATTGGAACACTATGACTTTCAGCATTTTCGTATATTTCACAATATCCGGGTTAATAGCTCCAAGTGAAAAGATTCTGGAAGTCTCCTCGGACGTCTCAAACAGATACACCTTCATGAAGTAGTGTAACTGCTGTGTGGACTTGGGGGAAAGTTTCACATTCCTATACTTCTTTGAAGTTGTTAAAACCACCAAGAATTTGAACAAATAAATATATTCCTCAAGCAAGTGCACCCAGATGACAGGGTCTTTGTCAATGAGAGAAGACCTCAGCTTGAACGGGGGATACGCCACTACCGGCAACTCCAATATCTGCGTCTCATCAGAGGACAGATCGATAGTCTTCGTGACTACCGAGTCAGCAGCCAATGCCATATGTTAAAATGGTGCAATTTTAAACTCTGGGAAAGAGCCTTTTCTTGGTTTTAAAAGAAGGCCTGAGAACAAGACCTAAGAAATTGCCTAAAAAGGTTGTGCCCTACCATTTACCTCATCGCGACCTCCATCCCGGCCCATGCATACTAACTGAACAGGTCTTCACTACAACAAAACCATGTTGGTCGTTCCCAAACTCGTTCCGAAGATATCAAATATGTTCCAGGTGGCAGGATTAATATTATCTTTTGGTTTGATATTGAGCACGTCGCTGAATCACCAGCCGTTGCAGTCGGCTGTCGGGTTCTCCATCTTAGGGTATATCGTGTCAAATTACCTGATACCCAGGGCTGCTCCGGTCTTCATCAGAAAAGGCTTGAGCGGCAAAGATTTGTCCAAGGTTGGAAACCCGGTTCTGGCCGAGGCAATCGGAGTTATCCCAGCTATCACATATTTGTTTCTGATGTTCCTCTTCATCCCGTTTCTGTTCTTCAAGTTCTTGATAACAGAGACCAGCGGAGGTGGCTCAAGGGATTCGGGACACACTGTGTTGGAGGACGTGGGGTCGCTTTTTCCACATAACAAACTGGCCTCCTATCTTTCCTCGATATTGTGTCTCGAGAGTGTTATTTTGCTTGGTCTCATGGACGACCTGTTTGACCTGAGATGGAGACACAAGTTTCTCATTCCGGCTGTAGGGGCCATTCCTCTTTTGATAGTATACTACATCGACTTTGGAGTGACCTGGATCCTTGTTCCTAAGTTTGTGAGGCAATTGACGGGCTGGGAGCAGACCAGCATTGATTTGGGATGGCTATACTACGGCTACATGGGTGCACTCATAATCTTCTGTCCCAACTCGGTCAACATTCTTGCTGGTGTCAATGGACTTGAAGTGGGTCAGACTGTGGTTTTGGGTGTTCTAGTTCTTCTGAACGATTTGTGCTACTTGGTGAGCCCAGACTCTCCTGCTTTCGAGACCCATCTCTACTCGGCATGTATGCTGATACCCTTCCTTGGAGTTGCACTGAGTTTGCTCAAATGGAACTGGTTTCCGGCAAAAGTGTTTGTAGGAGACACTTTCTGTTACTTTAGCGGTATGGTCTTTGCGGTGGTCGGGATCTCGAGCCACTTCTCAAAGACGTTACTGCTATTTTTCAGCATGCAGATTGTCAATTTTGTGTATTCCTCGCCTCAGCTATTTGGACTCGTGTTTTGCCCAAGACACAGATTGCCCAAGTTCAATTCCGAAGACGGGAAGCTATATCCATCCCGTGCGAATTTCAAGGAGAAACCTCTGAAAAAGTGGGTTGCCGCGGCCATGCTGCTGCTGGAAAGGTTCAAGCTGGTGCAGCTGACGAAGAAGGATGGGATCATTGAAGAAAGCTCTAACTTGACAATCATCAACCTGTTTCTGGTATGGTTTGGTCCCATGAGAGAGGACCAGCTCTGCAGCGCTCTGCTATTTACCCAGTTTGCTGTTGGACTAGTGTGTCTGGTACTGAGACACACTCTGGCATCCCTTCTGTTTGGTTACGACAATTTGTTTTTGAAGTTTGTGTCATAGTAATTATGCAAATTATAGAAGACATGCAATGAAGAAAGCTGGACGTAATCTGGCGACTATGTAGCTTCCTTGCCGAATGAACAAGTCTTGGATCTCTTACTGAAGGCCCTTGGACTCCCAAAACTTGTTTCTCTCCTCAATCAAATCATCCGCCATCCCACTCACTTCCGCAGACTTGATGAGTGCTCTAGAGTCGAAGAACTCATCATATCTCTTTGATGTCAGCTTCTCGTACTCAAAAGTTTGGACCAATAGCTCAAACTTGTCGATGTCCTTAACCATCTTGGCCTCGTTGTTTCTCTGCTCTTCATAGTCCAACCACAACTCCACGATCTCCTTGGCAAACTCGGGGTTATACTTCTCAATAATGGAGGAAAGATATAAGATCGTCTTGTACTCCCTTTTGTTCTTCTCCACTTTGTCAATTTTGGTATCGTGGGGAACAATGTCTCCCACCACAGACTCTGAGATGTCGTGAACCAGTGCAATCTTAGCACATTTGGCAGTATCCACCTTCGTCTTCAGCGTCATCGATATTAAAGCCATACGATACATGTGATCTGCAATCGATTCAGGCTCGGAGATATTTTTCATCACCCATCCTGTTCTCGGCTGCGATTTCAGCAGTCCCAGCAGCTGGTAGAAAATGTTGATGTACTGGAAAGGCGTATTGGCCTTGTCCAACAGGATCTGGATATCCTGGGGAATATTATCAGCAGGTTCCCACTCTTTCTGCGTCATGTTTGTAGATATTCTGCGAGTTTGAAAAAGACTAGAAGACCTACAAACAGAGTATGGAAATAGCCTGAGTCTCATCGGAGGTAAGTGTAAACAAACGCATTTTGGGCGGAGAGCACTTGCTGAAACTTATATAATATTGTTTGATGGGCTGCCATAATGGGCAACGGATAAAATTTCCAATAAATTGACAAAACCTTGAAATACGATCATACATGAATTATTCATGGCATAAATCGGTTTAAATATGGAAATATCAAGCTTTCCCATTAATGAAGCTAATTTTAATATTGCAAAAACGGGATCCTTCTACACCATTGTACAGTAATCGATATTAGTCTTTTTCAGTCTTAATTATCTAAGCAATGAGTTCGACGACACCACCAGCAGCTCTGATCTTCTCCTCAGCCAACTTGGAAACAAATCTGGCCTTGACGATAACTGGAACGTTTGGCAATTTACCCTTACCCAACACCTTACCGTAACCACCGGCCAAAGTGTCAATGACAACAGCTTGCGAAGCAGTGGAGGTCTGCAAAGCAGAGTCTCTGCTGGCCTCTGGAACCAAAGTCCACAACTTGTCCAAGTTGATCACTGGCTTCCAGAAGTGAGCCTGTTGCTTGTGGAAGTATCTCATACCAACCTTACCGAAGTAACCTGGATGGTACTTGTCCAAATTGGATCTGTGGTGAGTCAAACCACCAGCCATACCACGACCACCGGGATGCTTTCTGTGCTTTCCAACACGACCCTTACCGGCTGTAGAATTTGAGTTAGTAAACTGAAAAAGGTAACGCTATGGGTAGATGGATTGCCATGGTCAAACTTTTCAACCTCGACGAGCATGCTTCAAGACGGCGAGCTTGTTGGTAACCTTGATAGCTGCCAGTATATGATGTTCAACGTTGGTAGCAGCAATGCCACATGACTGCTTTCATGTCGGTTTCCTGATGCATTTCTTGTTTGATGTGATCGATTTCAACTTCACCTTGAAGGCTCTCCTCGTTTGACAACGGCACCATCCTATTACCATGTATATCAAGAATCGCTACATACCAACAGTGTGACCTCTGTGTTTTCTTGTCTTTGTTAATCTGGTTGGCATTATTGATTGTTAAGAGATAGACTCTTCAAAGGATACCGAAGGAGAGAAGAACGAGTGATATTTTTCAGAGGACAGGGATGGAAGAGAATTTGGGAGGCATCTTCATCACGTGCATTAATACAGGGTTGACAACCCCTTTGGTTGGAACACTAAAAAGAGTGCATTACACAAATCTATGCGGCTCATCATGCGGAGGCCATTACTACAGCTTTCAGCTTATATTAGCAATTCTTTAGACGTAACAAACCCGAAAACGGCTCAACTTTGTTTCAGCTTATACCCCAAACCTCTTCATACGTGTCCTTCCCCTTTGTTTCAGGAATGGACCTGGTTATCCAATAGCAGTAAGCGAAGCAAACGAGGGCAAACGCGATGTACACTCCCCCACCATTCACCAATGGAAAGAACGCCCCGATAAGGAAGGTACTGAGCCAATTGAACACCATACCTTGGGATTGTGCGAGTCCCTTACATTCTGCTTGACTGACTTCAGAGATCAGCAGAAAAGGAATGGGACCAACACCAATGGCGAAGAATCCGACGTAACCTAGAACAGAGGCCACCGAAAGCATAGGGAGGTGGTTCAGAATGCCAACAGCCAGACCCAAAGAGGATATCCCCATAGCTATCGAAGACAATCTCAACAACGGTTTGCGGCCGTATTTGTCCATAAACAGAGATGCAATGAAGGTCACTGTAGCATTCAGCACAGAGATCAAGCAGTTAACTAGAATAACGCTGTTTGGGAACACCTGCACCAGCACCTGAACCCCGTAGAAAATGATGGAGTTAATGCCACAGAATTGTTGACCAATCATAATGAGAGCAGATATGTTTCTGGATTTCGAGTATTTTGGATTGGTCTCGAAGTCTGTGAGGCTGACGGTTGCGCCCTGGGATTCCTCAGCCTCGTTCTCCCAGTTTTCCACCACCGAAACATCACCATTGCGCAATATAGAGAGGATCTTGAGCGCAGAAGTTGGGTTGGATGAGTACAACCATCTGGGCGATTCGTACATGAAAACAGAACACACCAAGCTCGCCAGGGCCATCGCAGATCCCATGAGCAAGATAAGTCTCCATTGAGAATCGTTGGACCAGCACGTAGCTAGCAATTGTGTAAACAAGATACCGAGGTTGACACTCACTTGGTTGAGACTTCCCAGGAAACCCCTCAACCTCAGAGGGCTTATTTCATTGATGAACATTGGGCTAACCACCAGTCCAGTGCCTGCACCGAGACCATTGATCGTTCTGCCAAGTCCAAGAATCAAAGTCGAGTTTGCCAGACCCTCCAAGGTTGAGCCAACGAAGTAGAGAATCGACACTAGCAAAAATAGCCTTTTCCTCCCGTAACGATCACTCAAGTAGCCTGCAAACAAAGAGCCAACGAGTCCACCCAGGGGATAGCTCGAGGTGATGGCTCCAACATGCTCTTGAAACGGTATACATGTCAACAGACCGTGATCCTCAAACCAGGTGCCATCTGCCGGAACGGATCTGGCGCAATTCATGATTTCCTGAGGCGCGTTCAACTCAGACATATGGTATCCGAACTGGAGGGACGATAAGCATGCTGTCGATATCATGAAGATAAGAGTGGGTGACCACGGACTCGCGGTCCTTTCCAACAGCAGGGCTTCTGTGATACTCATGAATAAAACAAGCAGAATAAACGAGGATTAGCCACCTAAACTCTTATTCTCTTGTTGATAAACTGCACAAGGCATGCATCCCCTTCTTAAGGCTTAGCTCATCGGGTTGCACCGCCTTGAAATTTCGAGCCTAGATAGCGAGAAGATTTCACCAGAGCCCCGTGAACTACTCAGCAAACCCCCACATATCAGCACAATGTCGAACGTGGATCCCCAGACGCTGGACAACGCGACGATAAACGAGTTCACATATGAAGAAGAGCAGAAATTAAACGAGGCGAAACTGAAATTTCAGGAGGAGAACAGAGGGCACAGACTGGGCTTGAATCCGCAATACCGTTTGCCGTTTTTCATGTTCAGCGGTGGAATGGTTACTGGACTGAACGGACTGGTTTCGGGTTTCAAATCAGCCGGATTGAAGTACCTGGCATCAAATTCACATAGATTGCCCACCACGACAGGAGGCTGGTACTACTACCACAAGAGAAAGAACTACGTCTGCTACCGGGATGCCATGACGAATGCATTCAAAAGAGGCATATCGGGCTCGTTGCTGATTGGCTCGCTGTTTGGCATGGAGGCTCTACTGGATGAACTACGGGGCACTATTGATTTTGCAAATACCACGATGGCTGCTACTTTGGCTGGTTGGGTGTATTCCAATGTGTACAAGGTTGGGCACTCGTCTGCCAAGAGTCTGATGAAGAAGGGATTTCAGCTGGGACTGGGTCTTGGGTTGGCGCAAGATTTATTGAGATTCGTCAAGGGTGACGATCTCTGGTATCTGCGCGTGATGGGAGTGAGGCAAATGCCGCTCAAAGAAAGGCTAAACATCAAAAGGCCCGAGGATCTAGAAAGCGTCTAAGATTCCTCTTCATCTTCATCCAGATCCGGAACAGGATAATTCAATATCACCGCAACTCCACTCAGCTGATCCAACTGTTTGCCGGAATCGTGTAAACTGGAGAAAATCTCTACCGACCCACCCTGATTCTGGACGCTCTCCACCATCTGTACATAGTGCCTTCTGATCTTCGGGTCATCATTGCGAAACAGGGAGTCTGAAATGAGGAGAGTTTTGACCGACCCCACCAGCTCAATAGCTCGTTCACACTCCTTCAAACCATACCACGATTTGTCATTATCTTCGTTCAAGTTTTGTAGCAGTAGCTCGATCATTCGTATTTGCTGAGCAAACTTGGTATCCTCCAATCGTTTCCTCAAATCAGGCGATTCCAGAGCCTCTTCAATTCCCTGTAAGTAACCAGTTGACGATTGTCCAACCACGAATTTGGACCTGGAAAGGAGCAGTTGCTTGTTTGAATCTTGCGTGGCCCTTCTCAAGATAGTCTGCACCAAGTTCTGTGCAGTGAAACCAGGACTGATCACCAACACCACCTTCAGGGCGTCGATGTTGAAGTTCCTTATTATCGAGTCGTAGCACAGATCCAAAAATCTTGCGTATGCTTTATCGTGTGCAGCCGAGTCCCCTCTTTTCTTCTTGGGTATACTCTTTTCAACTTTCGACTTTAGAAACGTGATGTTCTCTGTAATCAGACACAGATGTGCTACTCCTTCTTCCAGAACAACTGCTCCAATCTCTGCTTTGGCGTCTATGGAGCACGCTTTATCAATCTGGTCCAACGAAACCTGGTCCCACTCTTGCTTTAATATAGTGAACTTGGAGTTGAACAGAACCTCTGCCGTATGGTAGGACCCTAGGGGAACATCATCATTCTCCACAACTGTACGACCCTTAATTCTGAGAGTATCTTCATATGAAACAGTTTCAATATCCAGAGTCAGGATCACGTTTTTCCGCTCGTTTTTGGCCTTTCCCTCTCTCTTGATGTTGCGGAACGTATGCAGCGAAATCTCATCGTGTTGATGGAGCAAGTTATATAGCGTCCACAGGTCTTCCCTATCCTGCGCCACTAGAGTTATTTGGCCCGAGCCGTCTCTTTTGATGTCTTGTTTAAGGAGTTTCATGGATCAAAATTGAGAGAAAACGAGTTACAACACGAACTTTGGTTGTACGGAGTAGATTGGATAGTTAAGCCGAGTGCCTAAAACTTTTAGCCCATCTCATCGCTATCAACTGCCATACATTATCTGGTTCTACACCCGCATTTTTGAAATTTCACTCACTGACTGACCAATACTCGGCCCGAGTATTTATTACCGAATTACTTATATAACTTCTCAGACAGTTTAACGGACTTGTGCGTTAACAATTGACGAGTTTCTACACAATTCGCCCTTGGCATTGACCAGTCTGGCAGGTGGCTTGCCGTCTTCCGTGTATGTCACTTCGAAACCTTCGGTGGTTGAAAAGTGAGGCTGAACAGTCTCCCAGACCTTCTTCTTGGGGTTCAGAACAGGCTCTGGAGTTCCGTCAAAGCCCTCAAAAAAGAGCTTGTCACCAGGCTTGGAGCCGGCCGGTGGGTTGACAAACTCCACCTTGGTCTCGTCAGAAGCACACAGCACCATTGCAGTGGACTTGATACCTCTCATGTTGACGGGCTTTAGGTTTCCAATGACCACGATGTATCTCTGCTGCATATCTTCCAATGGGATGTACTTGACCAGTCCAGAGCAGACGGTTCTTGGTTCGGCGTCACCCATTTGAATGGTGGACACATAGAGCGAATCTGCGTCTGGATGCTTGACAGCCTTTTCAATAAACCCGACTCTGAAGTCGATTTGAGCTGGACTTGGAGGGAGGGCGGCAGCTGCGGCTTTGGCATCAGCTTCAGCTTTAGCCTTGGCCTTCGCAGCCTTCTTGGCCTCAGCCTTGGCTTTGCGGGCCTCCATCTCTTCAGGGGAGATGTCCTTTCCCTTGGCATCACCACCCTTAGCAGCAACGGGAACCTCAGCCTTCTTGGCCTCGGCCTCTTTCTTTGGTTCAGACTTAGCATCCGGCTTGGCATCCTTCTTCTCCTTCACCTTGATCTCTCTTGGAACGGCAGCATCCAGATCAATCTTGATCTTCTCCTGGCCGGTCAGATTCTGCACGAGATCAGCCCATCTCAAAACGTGTCTCAGAGAAGCCACGTCACTGACACTCTGCAAATGCTTCCATGTGTTGTCAAACACAGTGACATCCGCAGCTGTGAACTTGGATCCAACAACGTAGGTCGTAGACTTCAGGTAGGTATTGAACTCATCCAGACCCTCCGGGAATCTTGCAGAGAGAGTGCTCCACTGCGAAGACAAAGCGAGCTCCTCGTTGGACAGCTCGGACAGTGACAATGGTGAGAGTGACAAAGACATATTGTGAGACTTGAGATGTGTTTTTATTTCGAAATTCTAAAGAACCCTCCCGTTCAAACTAGCTTTCCAGTATGACGCTCGATTTTTCATAGGCCTTGCCAGTCTCCAAAACTTAAATCGGAGTCGCACGACAAAATTACCTTAGCACAAGACTGGGGAGATCTGAGGCTTTTTCCTACAACAAGACAAAAAATATGGTTACACAACCGTTATCTCTCGTCCAACTATGAGCTCTGAAGATATGGACATCCAGAAGGAGATTCGAAGAGTGAGTACTTGAGCCAATAATGTCTGATTTCACTTTCAGAACAATTCACTAACGCCGCATAGAGAAAGCTACGACAGAAGGTTCCCCAGGCTTGTGGGCATTGTCGAAAAGGTCATATGACCTGCTCTGCAGGCAGACCTTGCCAGCCATGTATAAGCCGCGGTTTGGCAGAATCATGTGTGGATGCACCAAGGAAGAAAAAGAAGTATATGACAGATATCCCAGACTACTCAATCTCTCCGGTCTCCGACGTGAACAATGGCAATGGCAGTTCCATGACCAACAGCAACTCAATCTTCATGAGTTCCACTGCAGATTTGGAGTATAACATACTGGGTTCGATCACGCGAGATAACTTTACAGAGACCCCCGAGGAACACCTGGTGGCAGGTCCCCGGTTCGACAACAGCTGCAACCAGTACTTTATCGGTCCTAGCTATACATTCTCGGAGGTGGTGGAAAAGATCAGGGACTTCAAGGCTTTAGATCCCGAGACTTTCATGAGACTGAACGACTCATCAGCGGTATCTTTTTCAGTTGCTGCTCAATCAATGGGTTCCGGCAACGGACTAAAGTTCCAGGAGCCCAGCGAGATCTACTCCAAGATCAAACAACCTTTCCCATATCCCAAGTTTTATCACGTGCTGAACTTGTATTTGCGGAGGAGATTTGACAAAAAACATCTAGTTTCCATGTCTAAGTCCATGGCCGAATACAGACCCTCTTTCATTGCCGGTATGATCCATCTCAAGGAAGACGATATGATCTTCACTGAACAGTGCTTTCAGCGAACCCTACTGGAATACGACAACTACATATCCACTAGCGGAACTCCAACCCTTGTTTGGAGAAGAACCTCGCAGATTGAGTACGTGGGTGACGAGTTCTGCGTTCTGACTGGATGGTCAAAGGAGCAACTTCTGAATAAGCCCACCTTTGTGGTGGAGATAATGGACGACAAATCGTGTGTGGAGTATTTCCAGCTGTTTTCCAAGATTGCGTTTGGAGATTTCAGAGGTGCAACAATGTTGGAATGCACCCTTTTAACCCCAACGGGCGACACGATACGGACCTCCAGTATTTGGACATTGAAAAGAGACGTCTTTGGAATTCCTATGATGATCATTGCCAACTTTCTGCCGACACTACAATGAGGTCCAATGCGACGCCTACATGATATAGACTAAGCCCCAATTTGGGTGATCGCGAGGGCTGTAATCGCAGACGGTCCCAGAGTCTTTGCATTACTATTACGACCAATTAATCTTTCAAACTAGGGTATAATAGGCTCTTCGCTATAAGAACAAATACAAAATAGGCAAAACAATCACACTAGGTGAAGCGGACAGTAATGACTCAAGGTCGATCACTGACAGTTCCCTTACTGTGCAAGTATACTCTTCACAAACTCCACATAGTCAACGTTCTGGTCCTCGGTGACATTAACACCCTTGAGCAGCTCATCAACTTCCTCATCAGTGAGCTTCTCTCCAATAGAGGTCAAGATGTATCTCAATTCTCCAACACCAATGAATCCAGTCATATTCTTGTCAAAGACCTGGAAACCCTTGATGTAATCCTCGGGTTGACCCAAAGCCTTGAATCCCTCTGGACGATCCACAATCTTCACGAAAGTGGTGTAGTCCAAATCGGAGGAGACTTGAGTCTGCAATTGTGAGATCTCCGCCAAAGTTGGGTTCTGACCAACGGCACGCAGGAGATCACCAAGCGAATCAACGGCGACCTTGCCGGTACCTTTTTTATCAAAGAGAGAAAACGCGTCCTTGTAAGTTTTGTCTGACATTGTGTATTTAATTCTATTAGTTGAAATGATAGCTTAATGACACCAAACCGGTATGTTGAATCAAAAACAAAACAATCGCGTACCCGGCACGTTTGCCATTGACAGATGGTGTGCGCACGACGAAATATTTGATCCAAACTGGTCTCGAGAGTCTTGTTATCTTGTTATCGTGTTGCGGGTTATTTTTTGTAAAATTGGCACCTATAGACTGGCTATTATAAGCATTTAAGTCTTCCAGGTGATATCTATTTGCAGGTGACCCCACTGTTTGTTTTACCTAGAATGGACCAAGACCCAAAATCTACCAAGATCTCACTGGGTCCCCCATGCTGTCTCCAGTTCAGCCCGACTGATGGATCTGTGTTGTTGGCTGGAACCTATACTTTGCATAAGGAGAACGGCACAAGAACTGGGTCTATAGAAAGATACGAATTACAGACTGGAGAGCTCATCTTGACAGAGGAAGTCAAGGTTGAGTCTGCAATACTAGATCTGAAGTTCATTGACCCTACAAGGTTTATCACGGCACAGTCTACAGGAAACATAATGCTATGGAATTTGGGCAAGAATATTGAGCTGCTTAGAAATGTACAAATATTTGAAGAAGACGTGTTGGTGACTAGCATCACAATTGGCGATGATCAACTTGGGATTACTAGCACCACAGGCTCTGTCGCAACTGTCTCTAGGGAGACTCTACAAGTGACTCAAATATACGAGTCCATACACAGTCTCGAGTGTTGGTGTCTCAATTTCAACGAGGGAGTGATATACTCCGGAGGTGACGATGCTAAGCTGAATCTGATAGACCCCAGGATAGGCATGGTGACGAGAAGCTTGAGACACGACGCTGGGGTCACGAGCATACTTCCTTGGAAAGGAAGCTTGCTGAGTGGCTCGTACGACGATAATATACGACGGATCGACATCTCCAGTTTTAGAGAAGTTGAAAAGCACAATTTGGGTGGTGGGGTATGGAGACTTACCCCACAGGGTGATGAATTACTGGTCAATTGCATGTATGATGGAGCCAAGATATTGAATTCGGATTTGGAGGTCACGAAAATTCTTAGCAAGAATCACACAAGCATATGTTATGGTGGAGCATGGAAGGATGATTCGTTGGCAACATGTAGTTTTTACGACAAGGTTATACAGTTATGGTGAGGAGGACTCTGAATTCTCGAATTGCGACAACCACTGGTCAACATTTTCCCTATCAAGAGGTCCATCATACCGTGTGGGCAATTGCTTTTGCAACATCACCAATTTGGGGATTTCGGAAACAGTATAATCCAGGAGCAGCTGTTGGTTTCCCTCGAAATCGGCCTCAATGTCCACCATGGTGAAAGACTTCGTTTGAATCAGGTCGTACAACATTTTGGTAACTTCATTGGACCGTGGCTCTCCACGGTACGTGAAATTCAGCAAAAGCTGTTTGTTTGCCAGGGCAATAGGGTGCAGCTGGGTGTATTGCGTCACCGGCTGGTACACTTTGCCAGAGGGCCATAGCACCTGCTTGAAAGTCCGATTTCTTTGCAGCAATAATGCCACTCCGATAATTGAGACTGAACCACCTAATATCCACTGTTGTTTTTTTGTTAGCGCCATTTGCGGTAAATATAGATGCCACTTGAATAGATATGTACCTTGTCAAACTGAGTTGCGCATGTAGACTTGCTAATCTAATTTCAGTGCACCAACCAATTAATAAACCGGCTGTACACGACATAATTTGAATAGGCTCCAATTTGTCATGGATTGGTAATGGCGGAGAGCGATCCACTACAAGGTCCATCAGCTCTAACGGCACGGCTTTCTATTCCAGAAACTCACCTTTCTCAACACATTCACAGCAAACCTACGAGATGTCCGATTTGTTCAAGTCGATGCCTCTCATATCGCCGGTGCTAGCACCGGCTTCGTTCCCCCGGCTGGATGACCTTGAAAAGGATGAGATATCTTCCAATCTGCTGGAAGAACTGCCCAAAGTGGAGTGTATAGCCAGAGCGAGAATACCCACCACACAGGGGCCTGAAATTTTCTTACATCTATACTCAAATAATGTTGACAACAAAGAACATCTGGCCATAGTGTTCGGCGAGGATATCAGGTCGAGGACACTGTACAAACAGAGGCCTGATGATACGCAGGACGACCGGATGACGAGGGGCGCTTACATCGGAAAGCTATTTCCAGGTCGCAAATCAGCTGATCTTGATCCGAAAAGCGGAAAGGAACTGAAGTTCAGTTCAAATGGAGAGCTGATACTCGATGAGAACACGCACACCTCCCCCACCATTGTGCGTATCCATTCTGAGTGTTACACTGGAGAAACCGCGTGGAGTGCGAGGTGCGATTGCGGTGAACAATTTGATGAAGCTGGAAGACTCATGGGATTAGATGGTCACGGGTGTATAGTGTATCTGAGGCAAGAAGGAAGAGGCATCGGTCTGGGAGAGAAGCTGAAAGCATACAACCTTCAGGACCTGGGTGCTGACACGGTGCAGGCAAACTTGCTTCTGAGACATCCAGCAGACAAGAGATCTTTTTCGCTGGCGACCTCGATTCTCATGGACTTGAACCTGGTCGAAGTGAAGCTGCTGACCAACAACCCAGACAAGATTGTGGCGGTCGAGGGCAAAAATAAGGAAATCAAGGTATTAGAGAGAGTGGCCATGGTTCCGTTGGCATGGCAGGACAAAGAAGGGATTGAGAGTAAGGAGGTGGAAGGTTATCTCAGGACGAAAATTGAGAAGATGGGGCATCTGCTGCAGAAGCCGATTAACATCGGGGCGAAATGACGGGCGAGACGATGGGGCCAAATGATAGCACGAAATGACGAAAATTGGTGAACTAATCCGAAGAAAATAAAGAAAATCAGTTAGTAAAAGATAATGATCCTTACAAAAACGAGGTGTACGTTGGGGGAACGATAATACAGTTTTCAACCAGATTAGAAATTGGTCAAGTACGATAAAGAGGAGGCGAAGTACCGAAAGTAGACAGGAAACAATTAGACTGCGTAGATATTAGCCAAATTTGTGCCAAAACACGAAAAACAGCCAAGTTTACTACGACGATGTCAGGGCAGGAGAGCCCCAAAAATCGATTCGGTCTAACTCGAGTTTAGCTTCGATGATGCGCCCGGAAAGAAATGACAACCCGTGAAACTCCCCAGGAAACGGCTTAGTCGCTGATTAAACCTGCCCCACAGGTTGCGGACACTAGGAACAAATAATTCCTTTCTACCGAAAAATTAATACCGATATTCGGATCAAAAACACTCAAGGTTCCTCCTCGGCTTCTCTCTCAGTAGTCTACCATAAAGGTCCTCGGGACAAGTCTCGGGACAGTCTCGGGACAGAACAATTACCGAGAACACTTATCTTTGCCTAATCTCTGGCCTAAGTAAAGAGGAGTATCTGACGTTAGTAATACTTGGGCATCTGGACTCATACAACCGGAATACGAGATTGCGTTCTATACGAATTTCATGTATGTCGCCAGTTTTGTGGCCCATGAGAGGGCTGGAGGTGCATGCAGGGCAACGGTTTTTTATTTTCTTATTCCAGATCCGGAGTCACTCCCTCGGTCGTGTTTTTGGTAAAAAATTCTCGAGGACATAACCGGTACAGAACGGATATTACCGACCATGTTTCGAGGCAACAAAATGCATTTCCGACCCACGTTATAAGCCCCGACCGAAAAAATTAGTCATCTTCATTCCGGCCTCTAAACCGGTCCGTTGCGGAAAAGCATAACGCCCTTGAATCCCGAATACGAGGAACAGTAAGTAAAATCATGCGAGCGCCACTTAGCCGTTTTTTCAGGGAGCCCCAAGCATATAAAATTACCCTGTTTCCCTGCATCTGACAGAATAAGCTCCACATTTTTATTCAAGTCACCTCAAGACAATATCTATCTCTCACAATGTCCAAATTTTACTCTCTTGCTCCACTTGACAAAAACGGCGAACCTTTTGACTTCAAGCAATTGGAAGGCAAGGTCGTGTTGATTGTTAACGTTGCTTCCAAGTGTGGCTTTACCCCTCAATACAAGGAGTTGGAGGAGCTGTACGAGAAGTACAAGGACCAAGACTTTGTCGTTCTTGGTTTCCCATGTAACCAGTTCGGTCACCAGGAGCCAGGTACCCAAGACCAGATTGTTGAATTTTGCAGACTGAACTTCGGTGTTTCTTTCCCATTGATGAAGAAGGTTGATGTTAACGGTGCCGATGCTGATCCAGTCTACGTTTACCTGAAGGACCAGAAGTCTGGTCTTTTGGGTTTCAAGGGTATCAAGTGGAACTTCGAGAAGTTCTTGATTGACAAGAAGGGTAACGTTGTCAACAGATACTCTTCTGTCACCAGTCCTTCCAAGATCGAGGGTGCCGTCAAGGACCTGCTGAAATAAGCGGGCTATTCGTTTCGATCAGACCTAGCTGGTTTGTCGAGCTTTAATCGCTGCATTGCTATAGCTTGCTCTCAACTGCTATCATCACATGCTATAACTATTTTTTCTATTTCAACCTTTCAAATTGTATCATTTATGAAACTTTATATTATGTCAATCTCAAATGAGAATTAACGTCCTCAAACTCTATCGTTTTTGTCTTTTTGCATTCTTCGCCGCCTTCACTGGCTTTCTCTTCTTCGTAGGCTTTTTGGACTTGGTCTTTTTGGTGCCTGGCTCGTACTCTCTGAGGAGACAGGTTAACAGAGTAGTGCACCGTCTGCTGAGTTCAGAAATGCTTCTGCTCTGGAAGAAAAAGTCAAACTGAAACTGGGGACTTTTGAATATTTCCTTCTGGATCAGTTCGAAAGTATCTTCGCGATCGCTTCCAAACCTATACAGCTGAACCAGTAAGAACCTATCCTCCTCTTCGCTGAAAATCCTTCTGTTAGTCGTCGCTGGAGGGTACTCCAACACCAATTCCTGTAGAGGAAAGTGGTACTGTGACAGTTTATGCCTGAGTGCTTGCTTTTGAACCCTTTTGATTGCCAACTTCTCTTCACCCTGTTCGATTTGCGAAATATAGCGCTCATGTCCATCGATCTGGCCATAGTTTTCCCAGAAAACTTCCGAGTACTCTTTCACATCCTCAATGGTTTTGTCCTCAAACTCCGAAGCAATCTCCTCAAAACTGTCACGACCATACTTTGCACACAGATGAATGAAATGGGTGAAGTCACGCCTGGACCAGTTGCTATATCCTTCATTAGCTAGTTCTTGTTTCTCAGCCTCTTCCTCTTCAGTAAGAGGTCTAGAGTGCTCGATTTCTAGCTCTTCCAATCTCAGATCAGCCTGCTTTTGCTTCTGGGTCAGGTGCTTGCTGTCGGATAGAACTGGCTTGTATTTTGTCTGCTTCTTGAAGTAAGCCTTCTCGAGATCGTAGATCTCAGACAGTCTTGCGGGGTAGAACTGGTGATCGAACGTGTTCAGCTGCTTTGGGGGCCGAGGACCAGACTTTGCTGTAGTTCTTCCTCCAGTATGCAAAACTCCTTTATAATACATATCAACAGAGTAGTTTTCCTTCCGTTCACGCTTGGCAGGATTGATCCAGGCTAATGAGATGGCACCATTTGAAACTGGTTTTTTGCTGTAATTCTTACCATCCCACTCGTAAACTGAGGAGTCATTGGTGGTGAAATTCTGAAGATCATCTAAGCCCAGACTGGCAAATCTAGACTGCAAAACAGCTGTTCTCTCCTCAGAGGACTTAAGAATTGCATCGATTTCGTCATCGTCAATCGTTGTCTTTTCGTCCTTCTTGCCCTCTTGGAAAACGGCCGCTGCACCATGCTGAATCATAGAAAGCAGCTCTTCCTTAGAACTGGCCTGTTTCGCCTTCTGTTGCAATTCGTTGGAGATTCCGCCGGAGTTTCTACCTTGTTGGATCACCAACTGGTCTAGTCTGAGCTTTTGAGAAGCCCTTTCGATGACCTTCTCTTCAATAGCATTCTCCGTGACGAAACGGAAAACCTTGACTTGCTTTGTCTGTCCAATACGATGAGCTCTGTCCATCGCCTGGAGATCGGCCTGCGGATTCCAATCGGAATCGAACAACACAACGATATCTGCCGTGGTCAAGTTGATACCCAAACCACCTGCACGCGTAGTTAACAAGAATACAAACTTCTCAGAGTCCGGAGCATTGTAGTTATCAATCGCTTGAATTCTGTCAGCATGGTCAGTCTGGCCGTCAATGCGGCAGTATTCATAGTCCCTGAAAACACAGTAGTCTTCCAGGATATCCAGCATACGACTCATCTGGGAGAATATCAAGACCCTAGAGCCTTCTTCTTTGAACTTTTTCAGCAGTTTGTCCAACACCTTCAGCTTCTGAGAGTTGTACACCAAATGTTCATCCGTGGTATACGGAGGACCGGGTTCTGCGCCTTCAAATAAGTACGGATGGTTGCAGCATTTTCTGAGTTGCATCACGATATTGAGCAATCTTGTCTTGGACTCACGCTTGCCGTTGGCGCCATTGACAGCGTCGATATCCTTCTCGAGAATAGACTGGTACCATTGTCTTTGCATCTCGGTCATGCCCAAGTAAACGTTCACTTCCTTCTTTGGAAGAAGAGATTTTTCGACGTCCGACTTGATACGACGCAACAGGAACGGCTGAAGGACCTTGTGGAGTTGCTGAACCACGGAGCCTTGATCGCTGTCCTCGTTCCTAGCCTCACTTTCTTCTCCATTCTCAACTTTTCCACTGCTCTGGAACCATTCATCAAAAGTCTCAGAATCTGCAAAGACATCTGGAAGAATGAAATTCAGAAGGGCCCAAAGCTCATGAAGATTGTTCTGCAATGGAGTTCCGGTGATTAACAATCTCTGCTTCGAGTGGAACATTCTGATAATCTGGGAAAGCAAGGACTCCTCGTTCTTGATTCTATGGGCCTCATCAATCACAATATACTCCCAGTTGAACTTTCTGAAACTGGACTTCTCTCTGATAACAATCTCATACGAAGAAATAACGACATCGAAATCGCAGGTCATCAGCCTATTCTTGATGAGATCATCTCTCTCCTGCTTGTCACCCTGGAGGACCAAGACGTTCACCTCAGGAGTCCATTTGTTGAATTCTCTTCTCCAATTATCAAGAGTAGACTTAGGCACAACAACAAGATGTGGGCCTGGGACACAACGGATATAACGCAAGTATCCAAGAAAGGATATGGTCTGAAGAGTCTTGCCCAGACCCATTTCGTCGGCCAATATACCCGAAAGATGGTTCTGATAAAGCGATATCAACCAGTTCAAACCCTGGATTTGATAAGGCCTCAGCTCACCATCAACATATCCCGGCGATTCGTTGAATTCAAAGATTTCATCGTCCTGGCCTTCATTCAACAGCTCGGCATCTTCCTCCTTTTCGGTCTTGCGGCGTCTGTGATCGTTGCCGTCTCTATTAGGTCTATACCTGTTATCTGATTGGATTAGGTCCAATACCTGCCTGAACCTGGAGTCCTTCTCAGCCTTAGAATTGATGAAATGCTTGAAAAGAGTAGTCAGTCCCAAGAGATAGCTAAATCTTTTTGCGGTTTCCTCGACATTAAACGCTTGTTTTTCATCCCGGACGATATACTTCAATTTTCGATCAGCAACCGATATCTGCTTGTTGTAACCGGCAAAACCCGACAAATCGTATTCGGGAGTCTCAAATCTGGACGTGGATTGCGACGTATCAACCGCGTTTTCTTGATTCATCTTGGGTGATGGTAGTACAGGAGACGTCCCTTTGTAATCTCAGCAAGCAAAACCCAACCCCGATATGCAAATCTGGTCAAAAACTGATTAAAAAAAATTAATCCCAGGTGATTGTCATATTCAGTTTTTTCAATACAGATCACTGACCACGACACGGTGATGTTTGTCCAGCGAGGGGGTAGGCGCGAGGTAGTGCTTATACCAAAACCACAGTTCGACGCCGCAACGACCTTCAAAGGCTCACGGAACAGAGTTCTTTGTGAGCCTATTCGGGAGCAGTTCTGGAATCGAAACAAACGGATATAAATTAGAGCACGTCGAAATTGGAATTAGAACCCCGATAAGACTCTTTGCAACAGCGTTTCTTTGCAGAACATGAAACGCGTCCCAAGTTCCACACCTTGTCCCCACTTAAAAGCCTCGCATTATCTGCTCCGGTATTCTCTCTTATCGGAAGAACCTTTGATGATTACACCTCATCCTCTACACTTACCACTGGAGTAAATCCTTCCAAAATTGAAATTTTAGAAACCCCACGTAGAATAATTCCATCCGAAGCGGTTTGCCCTTTTTTTTATTTGCATCTCACGGTTAAACTGGTCTCCCATTGGCCATTGCTTATCACCTCGCTTGAAATTTGTGTGGGTGTGTACCACCAAGAAAACCAAAAGTGACAGGGGGAGGGGGCAGCATTCAGAGGAAAAACTCTCTCGTTGACCCTTGTTCGAAACAAACACTTTGCGTCTATCGTTTCTGGCTGCAAAAATAGCCTTTTTGTTTTTCAATCACTAATCTGAAGACTAAAGTCTTTTAGCAGTGCTTTGCCGATAGTCTTACCTTGCCATTCGCGAGTACTCACACGCCTTACTCAATTCGACCACGAACCGGCCCATCCAGTAGAGTGCGAATACTCTGTGGTAAGCCCGAATCATATCTTCCTCGTCACTCTTTTTACAATGGGAGCCTGTTGCAGTTGCCTTTCTAGAGGTGACCAAGACAGCACGTACCCGCCGCTTTTGGCCGAGAACGAACGCGAAGCCATCACTTCTTTATTGCAATACTTAGAGAACAGGTCAGACGTTGACTTCTTCTCCAACGGTCCGTTACGTGCGCTGAGCACTTTGGTATATTCCGATAATGTTGATCTTCAAAGAAGTGCAGCGTTGGCATTTGCAGAGATTACGGAAAACTACACAGAGCCAGTCTCAAGGGATGTGCTTGAGCCAATCCTCATACTGCTACAGAGCTCTGACCAGGAGGTCCAGAGAGCTGCGTGCGCGGCACTTGGAAACATGGCAGTTAACGATGTAAACAAGGTGCTGATAGTAGAAATGGGTGGATTAGAGCCGCTAATCAGACAGATGATGTCTTCGAACATCGAAGTTCAGTGCAATGCCGTCGGGTGCATCACAAATTTGGCCACACAGGATAGAAACAAGATCAAAATCGCCACCAGTGGTGCACTAATTCCACTCACCAAGCTCGCCAAGTCGCCTGACCTCAGGGTTCAGAGAAACGCCACAGGCGCGCTGTTGAACATGACACATTCATTGGCCAACAGACAGGAACTGGTCAACGCCGGTTCCGTGCCTGTATTGGTGCAATTGCTATCTAGCCAGGACGCGGATGTCCAGTACTACTGTACCACTGCGCTATCCAACATTGCTGTGGATGAAACCAACAGAAAGAAGTTGGCTACCACCGAGCCCAAGCTTGTCTCGCAATTAGTCCAGTTGATGGACTCCACAAGCCCACGCGTACAATGCCAAGCAACCCTGGCGTTGAGGAATTTGGCATCAGACGCAAACTACCAGTTGGAGATAGTGAGAGCTGGAGGTTTGCCGAACCTGGTCACGCTGTTGCAATCCACACATCAGCCTTTGGTGCTGGCTGCCGTTGCGTGTATCAGAAACATCTCTATACATCCTTTGAACGAGGCGTTGATAATCGACGCTGGGTTCCTGAAGCCACTGGTTTCGCTCGTCGACTATCCTGATTCCGTGGAGATCCAGTGCCACACCGTGTCTACTCTGAGGAACTTGGCAGCAAGCAGCGAGAGAAACAGACTGGCATTGCTAGAGGCAGGTGCTGTGAAGAAGTGCAAAGACTTGGTGCTAAAGGCGCCAATTTCGGTCCAGAGCGAGATCAGTGCCTGTTTCGCCATACTCGCTTTGGCAGACGATCTCAAACTGAAACTTCTGGATCTGGGCCTCATTGATGTGCTGATACCATTGACATTCAGCGAGAATGGCGAGGTTTGTGGCAACGCAGCCGCAGCACTGGCTAACCTGTGTTCCAGGATATCTGATTATTCAAAGATCAAGTCCAACTTGCAGGGGATATCGAGCTTTATCACCAGGTTCTTGGAGAGCGGGAACTCCACCTTCGAGCACATTGCAGTGTGGACCATGTTGCAATTACTTGAAAGCGACGACGAGATGTTGAGTTCAAGTGTGAAACAGCTTATCCAATCTGGGAAATTTAACCTCAACGACCTGACGAACGACGATTTCAACAGCGGTGACGAGATATCGCATTTGATCCAGCAGATTCTGGAGTTGATAAAATGAAAAAAAAAAACGGCACCAAAGAAAAAACGAATAGGAGCTGACAGCCCATCAATGTGAAGGCCCGTAATTGATAAAAAAGGCTCAGAAATCGCACTTCTCGCCTATTTCTACTGGTTTTATCACCCGTACACATAATAAAATGTCCCTCTTTGAAAGATCAGCGCTGCTTCTTCCACGGTGTAGTTTTCAAAATGGTTTTACGCTTGAAATAGACTGGCAGTATACAAACTAGAGTAACAAAATGTAAGAGTGTGATGCTATGTGTAATTATACAATTTGAATCAGTAAGCCAAAGACACCTATGAGATCAGAGGGAATGAAAATGATAGAAAAAACCGTGACATAAATTTTTTTTGAACCCAACCCAGACATGAAAGACATATATACGTAACGAAAACAAGTGGACGTGATGATAAACCGAGAGCAACAGAGATGGGGGTAGATTATGGAGCAGGCTAGGGGAAGAACAGGAGAAGCAAGATGGTGAGGGAGAGTGAATGAGACATCAGTTTCATTATGTTCGGACATTCACTATAAGTAGAACAACACTGTATCATTAGGCACCAGTTTCATCATATTTTCAAAGCAACAAAGCCCTGTGCGGACTTAGACATCAGCTTCTCCGTGCTTAAAGCAACACCGTCTGCCGTATTTGCACCATCCAGACTTGGTCCAGTTGACACATGGCTTGGTCTTCCAATTACTGGACCTTTGGACTTGCTTCAGCTCTTCTGAACCGTGAGCAAACTGGCATTTGACTCCATATGGGCAAAAGCCTTTGGACTGAAATTGCAGACACAACTCGGTCTTGTAGAGATTGGTGTTCACGGATGCTCCGTTGAGGGATCTCGCATGCGGTTGAGACCGCGACTCGGATTGTATTGGTGGCTGTGTGTTGGGCTTGATACCGAGTAAGATGCTGAGGTTCTCTTCTGTGAGAGGCGTGTTCGGAGCGTTCGGAGCGCTGGGAACAGCTTGCGTGTTGGATGCATTTTGCGCGAAACTCACGTTGTGCTGGCGCGCATGGCCCGGCGGAGGCAAGGCAGCAAACGTCTGGACAGGAGGACTAGGTGGTCTTGGTGCGTTGCCCCATAGAAGTGATGGCGACATGGCAGAGTTGCGGGACTGGGGAGAGCTCACCGAGTAGGACATCGGAAGCGCCAGGGTGTTCTGGGCAAGCGGTTGTCCCTGCGGTTGGGTCTCCTCAGACCACAGATTAGGTATCAAGTTCATCATGTTGTCCTCCTCAAGCTCACTTGTGACGCTCGAGGGAGGCGAGTTTGTTTGGGAGTGGTTGGAGATCAGGTCCTTCTGCAAATGAGGGAACTCCAGGTAGGTGTATTTCACCGGCGAAGTGGACACAAAGGGTGACTTGTTTTCCATGGTCCAAATAGACATGATCAAAAAAAAAAACTTCCCCCCTGTGTGTGCTAAATATGTTTGCTCTGGTAGCTTTAGCGGTTGCTAGAGGGTGGTGGCACGCGCGGGTCAGGTGAGTGCCAAATGCCAATGCTAATAATAAGAAAAACTCCGAATATTCAAACAAATAAGTGTACACTGGTAACTTAACAAGACGGAGGTGTCTGTTTGGTTAATTTTTGGCTTCGTTTGGCGTGGGTCTAAAATACGAACGTATCGGGCAGAGAAGAAAAGAATGGGCTGGGGAACAAAACTATTTATAATGCGTGGGGCGCAGAGGGGCCGGTAGGATTTGGCGAGCTGGCAGACATCGGGTGAGAATGACACATTAGACGCCCGGCACAATTGCCACCGGTTGCCGCCCATTAACACCGAGGTCGTTTGGGCGGTTGTTGCGAGAATGACGTTAGTGATTTAAGAATGTAGAAAAGTAAATTTTTTACGTAGATGCTTCTAGTTGCTTTGCCTCCGTTTTCTTGCTTTGGCGAGTTGAAGCTTAGTTGCTCACCCAATCGGGTGGCGTGAATACGTTGATTTGAATTATATGAGACAGATCTGGTGTGCATGAGCAGGAATCTCATCGATGGGATCTCGGGCGAAACGGTGCTTGGAATACGGTCGGTTTACGGCTCCGCCTCGACCAAGGAACCCATTTTAGTAATCTTTTGATAGGAATCCCATTCAATCTTGCTCATCAGGTTTCGGCACGAACCGGATTTTTTGTATATTGCGGCCCACGCAGCCCGTAAACCGTGGTTTGCCAAACACTATTGTGCACACGACACGACCTTCACGGCTGTGTCTGCTGCGGTTGTCAATTGTTTGAGCAAGCATTCAGCAATAGCCGAGGTGCTTTCTTCTCCCGGATGAATTGAATAATCCAAGGCGGTGAGCAACGTTACTTTGCCTCGTGGAGAGCATCTTTGCTCTACTTCTACCGTAAACAATCAAAAAAAACAACGACAAGGTTCTCATAATTCATCATCAAGTTGCCCTAGGTAATATTTCTTTTTCTGCCCCCTCGGGCCATGCGGCCATAAATTAATCAATACACCATAACACGGAGCTCTTTTATCGCGCTAGCCGATTGCCGTGACTATGAGTCAGCATGACGGCTTTCGTTGCTAGGTACAGCTATCCTATTTATTAACTGAAATTATAGGAGGGATCACGCAGCCTAGAGAAACCTCCAGTCTTATTCTTGTAGCTTTTCAGAGAGTCCTTCAGCTTATCACGTGAGGCCTCCACGAACGTGCCCATCATGTGGATTTCCTGGTCCAGCTTCTGTCCGGTAAGAATGACAAATTCGGCTCCCTCGGGTGTTTTTCCAGCGATGAAGTCGCCGTCCTCGTCGAAGAAAACTGAGCTGTGTTCGGGGACTTCTTTTCCCGCGACTTCCAATTGGCCATGAATCACATAGATGAAGCTATTATGGCCTCTTTTCACCTCCTGCTTGAAATCAGCACCGGCGCCCAATGTCATATGGTAGTATTCAATCGGAATTTGAGCCAATTCACGCTTGTTCGATATCCCATTTGACTCCCCGGAAATGACCCTGATCTCGCTTAAATTCGACGACCGCACTACGGGAGTATCCTTGCCTATCAGGTTTCTATAACTGGGCTCAACCTCCTTCAACGCCACCGGCAAATCAACCCAGATCTGTAGGCCCTCTACCAACCCTCCTTTTGGTGTTTCGGCATGGACAATACCTTTTCCTGCTGTCATGAACTGAAGGTCACCTTTATCGATAACTCCTCTGGACCCCGTGAAGTCTGAATGATGTATTTGTCCAGATAGCACGTAAGTGATGGTCTCATGACCTTTATGCGGATGAGGTGCAAACCCTGAGCCTGAGGCCTGATTTTTGAAATGGTCAACGAGAAGGAACGGCGTGAAGTTTCTCATCTCTTTGAGTCCCAGCGTTCTCTTGATACTCATCCCCAGACCCTCAATCTTATCAACGCCTTTGACTATTTTAAGAATGGAGCGCGACATTTTCAACGAATATTGAGAAACCAAGGAATTTCAGCAAGACGACGCCGTGACAGCCACGATATAATGAGAATTGAAAATGTCCTAACCCATCATTGCCACGGAGATGAGCCCGCGCCGATAAGGCGTCGCTTCCATTGATGACTAAGACTGGCGCTACTGCGTCTCACCAGGCCAGAAAAATTATTCAAACGTGTATAACATCAATTTTGACCTCAAGTTTCCCCATTAAAAAACATGAGGTTTAAATATTTCCGTCCGGGCGGAAATTACACACACTCTATTCTCTGCCTATTCTCCATACTTATCCCCCCTCATTTCCACATGTTAACCCTTTTCGGCAAGTAAAGCCTAAGGCATCGGCGGGCCATGGTTTCCCCACTACCCCAATAATTCATCCAGTATGAGAACAAGACCATGAACAAGAGAATCTTCTTCCTGTCTTTCATTTATACTCTCAACAATGCCAGTCGCCACAGAAGAGTTTCAGATCACGTCTGTGAATGCGAATTTTCGGTTCAGGGACTTTCTGGATCGTCCCCTAGAACACCTCTGGATATCGTCTGATCTGAGCGCCAGACTCGGCAAACCCACACATCTTTCTCTAAAGCTGCTAGGCTCAAACATCCTGGACTCGTTCCAGGTTTACAATGTTTCTGTTAATGAGTTGCTGCCACCTGTTACATGCGAATTGGCTAGTTTCCAGCTATGGTCCAAACATGGTGGTGATCTAGATATCAGGCTGTGCCAATGCTACAACCCGGGGAAGTTGGTCTCACTTTCGAACATGATAGTCAGTTTTCCACAGGAGGTGTACAAGATCTTGGAGATGACACCAAAGGAGAAGATTATCCACTTAATACAACAAGATCTGCACGACGTACAATCCACAAATGACGGCACACGGGTGAAACCATTGGTCAGGCAATTCGATCTGATTAGAAGCTTGAATGGCAAAGTTATTCACTGCGAGCCTGTTTCTCAGGGATTACTAGATTCCTCAACGTTAATCACAGCAGTGCTGGGAGAAGATGTTGAAGACGAGGCAGAACAGCAGGAGGACACTATGGTAGAGTTTCAGAATCTGAACGATTCTCTGATCTCTTTGGGGTTCAATAAACAGCCTGCTTTGTCGCAGGTGGAGACTGTCTTCAAAACGAGAACATTGACTCGATTCGATTTGGAAAACCACAGAAACGTACCCCACATAGCTAAGCAGTTTGAGAATGAAGACGAGCACATTTTCGCTTGCGTGAAAACCAATGAGTTGACGCAAATCGGAATTTTGAATGGTTCGCTAGCCAAGTTAACATCCAAGTCCCTAACTAGAATTGTGAGAATATCCACCTTTGTGGATCCCAATAATTTTGAGCCAAAGACAATTCATCTATCTCCCATGTTGCTACAGAGTATGGGCTATCCTGAGCAGGTGACCATAGAGAGACTCGGAGATGAAAAGCTAAAGATCGAAGACGTGATACCGTCTGCAAAACAGGTTAAGATACTGAAGCTCGCATCTCCAGTGAATCTGTCTAAAACTGTCCAGAGCAGCTTGCACTTCAAATTGAGATCTTACTTCGAGCAGAAGAAACGAGTTATTTCCAAAGGGATGCTTATTCCAATTCCCATCAACACCGAGCTGGCAACTTCTCTGTTCAACGCCTATGAGCAACAGGGAGAGGATAGTTCCGACATACCCGGACTGATTCCGCTCTCGAGACCCACCGAAATTGCTTGGATGCAAGTATCGGAAGTGATTGCCGAACCATCTGAACAGCCAAGAGACTCTGATTCGGATCAATACTTGATAGATACAATGAGAACCAGCATGGTTCAAGGGGGAACGGTCTCAGTGTCACTTCCCAAGAGAGATCAAGCTGATTGGCGAAACTATTTCAGCATGCCTGATTTGTTTGCTTATACCAGCACAGAAAGAGGTTCCACCGTCTCGTTCGAGTATGCGAAGACCCTTCGAAAGATCATCGCCACATCCCTGAAGAACATGAACAAGGTGAAAGTACAGACAGCAGTGCTACTTTCTAGTTCTGCCAGAAACCTGGGCAAGACCCATCTGGTCCAGAGCATGTGTTATGAACTCGGCGTCAATCTTCGTGAATTGGACGGATATGAGATTTTGAGTCCGGGCAATGAGAGCGCCACATATGGAACTTTAACGGGAAAGCTGGATCGTTTAGTGCAAAATTGTTCACCATTGGTGATACATATCAAGAACATAGAGGCTCTATGTGACCAAAATGACCAGAACCCCAACAGTACGGACAGTCTAGGCTTACAAGTTGCAAGTGCCATTGCTGATTATATATCTCACCCCGGGATAATATTCATTGCATCTAGTGCGAATCCAGACAAAATTTCTGATGTTCTTCGTTCAAAGTTCAGGTTTGAGATCCAGGTGAGTGTTCCTTCAGAAATGGAAAGGACCCAAATCTTCGGACATTTGTTGAGACCTCATTCCCTGCAGGACAGTGATGGTTTGGAGTTCGGCCTTGCCCATGATGTTTCAGTGGAGACCCTGTCGTTACAGAGTGCCGGACTTTCTCCAAGAGACTTGATATCGATTGTTGACAATTCGAGGTATTTAGCAGTGGACAGATTAGAGAGCCTGGCAGAGAATCTGGGCATATCGTTCCAGCAATTGGTCGTGTTTTCCGGTGGGAAGGTACTGCTATCGCCTGAAGACTTCGAATCCTCCATAAACTCTACGCGTTCCAAGTTCAGTGATTCGATTGGTGCACCAAGAATCCCCAACGTGAAGTGGGAAGACGTGGGTGGATTGGACTTGGTCAAGGATGAGATTCTCGATACTATAGACATGCCCATGAAACACCCCGAGCTGTTCACCAGCGGAATTAAAAAGAGGAGTGGTATTCTATTCTATGGACCACCAGGAACTGGCAAGACTTTACTAGCCAAGGCAATAGCTACCAATTTCGCTTTGAACTTCTTCTCAGTGAAAGGACCCGAGCTGTTGAACATGTACATTGGTGAGTCCGAAGCCAACGTCAGAAGAGTGTTTCAGAGAGCCAGGGATGCCAAACCATGTGTCGTCTTCTTTGATGAGCTCGACTCTGTTGCACCTAAAAGAGGCAATCAAGGTGATTCAGGTGGTGTTATGGATCGTATAGTGTCTCAGCTGCTTGCTGAGCTTGATGGAATGAGTGGGTCGGATGGAGGTGATGGTATATTCGTTGTTGGAGCGACGAACAGACCAGATCTACTGGATGAAGCACTATTACGCCCAGGGAGATTCGACAAGATGCTTTATCTTGGTATCTCTGATTCGCATGAGAAACAGCAGAAGATCATAGAAGCTTTGACCAGGAAGTTTCAGATAGACGAGTCTGTATCCCTACAGCATATTGCTGAAGGTTGTCCGTTTACCTACACAGGGGCCGACTTCTATGCTTTATGTTCTGATGCCATGCTCAAAGCCATGACCCGTGTCGCTGGTACCGTTGATGAGAAGGTGAAACACTACAACGAGCCATTGCCCGATGATAAAAAAGTGAGCATCAGATGGTGGTTTGAAAATATAGCCACTGACAGTGATGTGGAAGTGACGGTTAAAGAAGTGGATTTCATCAATGCAAGAAACGAGCTGATTCCGTCTGTCTCCAGAGACGAGCTTGACCATTATCTTCGCGTTCGGGAAAACTTTGAAGGCGGAAAGATCCAAAACAACCAGTTGCATGGGTCATTGATTCAGGATGGAGACATGGACAATCACCAAACTGTCCTAGAGCTGCCTGCAAGGAATGGAAATGGAAATTCAGAAGACAGTTCCTATCAATAGGATTTGATGATGAGTCCGCAATTAGTCCATACTGTTATTTCACTTTAAAATCAGCCATCCCACCAGTTCTTCTCGGTTTAGACCTCCGCATCATGGCCTATATATCGTAAAAGCACTCCATCTGGAGTTTGGTGCTTGGTCCCAACTCTTGTTATCTATATCAACCTGAAAGTTGTCCCATCGTAGCCAAATATCAATTTTTGCATTAAAACCGCCGCCCTTTTCCTTGGGTTCTCCAAATTTTGTCACCAAAGACCTGCCCGTATCTTGCTTGGTTATCCCAAAGGGTAACGGCACCGAGTCAGCAACGGTTTTCATTGCACGCACCCCACCCGAAGTCTTGTCGTTATAAAAATCAATGCTGTCCAAAGTGCCATCCTTCAAAAACCCGAAAGAGAGGCCCTTTTCGTAAAAGCTGTAGACTGAAGTCCCATCGCTGTACGTCCTCAGCGAAGCCTGGTCAAAGGTGCCCCCAGTATGTCTCATCAGATAGCTCCTTTCACATTGCTCCTTAGAAAGTCCGATTAACTCATCCCAACTACTTCCAGCTTCACTCATCAGTGGTGACTGCAAATCAGATTTATATCAAGGCGTGCTTGCCAACTTTCAAACTACCTGAAGGATTTGGTTTCTCCGCAAATAGAGAGGCTCTGTCATTTTTCACTGTGCCTCAAAGCACCACCTTCGCGACGTCGACCTTCCGTCCAGCGAAATAACTAGGCGTTAAATATAGTCTCGATTCTACGGAATACTTCAAAAAATTAAAATGGATTTTCCACTGCAAAGCACTTTTGGTGTCAGAAGTGCGGCTGTCTTGCAGTCTGCAGAGGCATACCAGAAGCACAGAAAGAGAATCAACAAGAGTCTGAAGAAGACCCGTCGCTCGTTGAAGATTCACACAAAGGATACAAAGAACTATTCCAACAAAGAAAAGATTTCAAAGATATCAGAGAATGATTATGAGAATGACCAAAGGTATGGAAAGATTCTGTTGGAGACTGCGGAAAGAGACTTGCTGATCATTGAGGAAACAAGAATCTTGATGGCTGTTCATCCTTCCAAGTCCAAGGAAAAATTCATTGTGTCCAAGTATAAGACTGCGCTCAAAAATGCTCTCCACTTGTTGGAAATCATCTCCAAAGAGTCCAACGAATACAAGAGACTCGAGGCAATTGTGTATACTGCTTTGATCCAGGGCTCATTGGCCATATCCAGAAAGAATTGGAAGATAGCTATCCATGCATTTTCCGTTGCCAGATGCTCTCTACAGTTTCTGTATGCTCACAACGAAATTTCTGAGGAGGGAGGAAAGGAGATCTACACTGAAATCATTGACACATACATTGATCCAGCTCTCAGACTTGCCCTAGGAAAAGATTCCAACAACAAAACAGCAGACTTGGATAATGCTGCTCGTTATCACAGTCACGATAACACTGTGGAGTTCATTGTGCCGGCTGTCGAGATAATTTCTGCCAAGGATGCAAGTTTTGTGAAGGCGTCTGATGAACAAGCGTCTCTGAAATTGATCAAGGAGATCCAATGGAGTCAGTTTTCAGCCACCATCAAGTCGGAAGATGTGGCCAGAAAGATAATGGATGCCCAGTCCATGCTGGAACAGGTGAAGGAGTCCGACATTGCATCATATGACCCTGCTTTGTTAAGCTGGCAGGAGGCTCTTCAAACACATCGCCAGGAAATGGACAGAATAAAGAATGAGGATGAGGACGAGGCACAGGACAGATACATCCTGCTGACGTACATCAACTACAATTACTTGATCCTGCGTATCAGAAGAGATGTCTCTTTGCTGGTGGCAGTTCAATCAAAGGCGGCCAAGAAGTCTGCTTCCAACACCATGGTGCTGGAACATAGCAAGGATGCAGTGAGACTATTGGAAGGTATCACTGGAACCATCGCCGAAGTCAAAGATCTTCCTGGTGTAGGAAATGATGAAGATCTGACTTCGTCTTTGGATTCTTTGGAGTCGTACTATTCTGCGCAGAAGGTGATGCAGATCTACAACGCATACCTTATTTCAGGTCGCTTTACCGAGGCCCTTGCCCTTGTTGTCAAGGCGTCAGAGACAGTCCAATTATCCAAAGAGATCACCACAGAGTTTCCAGGAACACTCCCAACTAACACGGATCTGATAGCTTTTAAAGAAAATATCTCTAGTGCCTTGAGAAGGGTGCATGTTCTTGCGCAATACGCCAGAGAGACGTCCGAAAGCTCCACAAAGGAATACATATCAGATCACCTTGACAAGTGCATATTGGCGTCGCCTTCTGAAACACTGAAACATATCGTTCCATTAGAGATTGACCTAGTTCCAGTCGCTGTCAAGCCTGTGCTGTTTGACGTGGCTTTCAACTTCATCAACTACGATGCTCCTGCTCAGAAGTCCTTTGACGAAAAGAAGAGTGAAGAAACTGCAGACAAGAAGAAGAAAGGACTTTTTGGATTGTTTGGTAGATGAAAAAGATCAACATCTGCTTCTAATTTTTCATATCTCGATGTTCGCTAGTAACAGGCGTAGCCTCAATAGAGCCTCTGAAAATTAACCGTTATCGTGATAATCTCATTTACCATTTTTGTTGGTACACGAATTCAACTCTCGCCCATGATAACAGCCTACTTCCCCAGGCTACCAGTCTAGAAAGCTTGTTAATCACTCTTCTTCTAGACTTCACAGAACAACTCGGTTTTTTTTTTGCTGAGATGAATGACACTGACCAAAGTAGCCCCCGGTGCTGGATTTGCCTCGGGGAAGGTGATGAAGTGCCACCCTTGGGCACCAAAGCAGATGCCCACGACTGGATCCACCCATGTGCTTGCTCGCTGGTAGCACACCGCAAATGTCTGCTAAATTGGATTTCAAACCTGGATTTACAGGAAAGAAGACAGGGAAATGGTATTGCTCCCAGACCAGCCAATGAGGGAGTGTTTTTCAATTTCCCCTTCGCCGCGCCACTGGTAGGGGTACCCTTACTAGGAGAGTCTCAGTCGATCATAGTGAACTGTCCCCAGTGCAAAAAACAGATATTTTTGAAATCCAGCTCGGGATCTCTTTTAAATATGCGGAAAGTTTTCCAGGATTGCGTTTCGACGTTGACCAGGGTCACTGTGATATCGACGTTGGTATCTTCAACCGTTGCCTCATATGCTCTTGGTATGACGGCCGGGTGCTCCGCTAGTGGGATGAAAATCCTGCAAACTTTGGCACCAAACAGCGTCCAGTTGTCGTTATTTGATGTGAGAAATACCCCCTCAGTGATAGGTGCAATTGACCGAGGAAGATTACCCATGGCTAGGTTTTTGTTGGTTACTGCTGCCATTCCTCCATACCTATATCTGCTGAGAAAGCCGTTCATACCCGCGATGCAGGAGGCATTTGTGCAGTTGTTTCCATTTTTATTTCTCACCGATGGAACAAGCTTACTGGAAAGTGGACCCAAGAGGAATTTGCTGTTCATTGCTCCTTTGAAGTTCGTTTATGGGGTTCTGTACAAAGTGACTCTGAATAGGGTTTACTACCGTTGGGCAAGATCCGTCCAGCCATGCTTCATTGCGGACGGACTTTCTGCTGAAACTTTGGAGATTATTGAGAGAGAAAATGAGGAAGAATTTGAAATCCAGCAAGAAGACGAGGAGGAGAGAATCAAGTTGGAAAACTCGTTACAGAAGACTCGAAACTCGTTGGTGATCTTGCTCAAAAGATTCCTCCACTATCTGGTCCCTTCCGATCGTATAAGGCAGATTCGCATTTCGCGACTAAAACGAGAGCTAGAGTGCTGTTTCAAAACTGATTTTGGTTTATTGTTTTCAAAACCAAGATTTTATTACAACATCGCAACCACATTGGCTTGGCCTGTCTTGGGCGAGTACGCCAGTCGAGAACTTTTGGCTAAGATTCCGTTTGTGGTAGGCTTGATCAACAGGCATGTGTCTACACCAGACGAAGCCACATTTCTACGAAATCTGGCTGGTTGTTTTGCGGTTGTGATAGCGTCTGATCTGGTGAGTTTGTTCTTTGCATGGAGAAAAGTCAAGCAGCTACAAAACATTCGCGTTTTGAAGTATGGCACCAAAGAATGGAGAGAGGCATCCTCAAACAGTATTACGACCGACCTCACGCTTATGGATCGCGGGAACATGTAGAATAGGTTGGTTATTATGGTTTCATTAATGAAGAAGCTAGATTCATGGTTCTACTGTGCACCCGCCATGTAATTCAAACGGCATCATCAAGAACTTCAACAAATTTGTTCATTGAGTAAAATATACACCAAATAACTACTTCTTTCTGCGTCCAACATGGGCCTGGAAACCAGTCTTGATGGAAGAAACAGACTTGGTAGAACCACACGCCTTACACACGATGAAGTGCAATCTGTTCGCGCTTTCCCTCTTCAGCTCTGTGTTCATGGACTTACAAGTCTCACATGTGACATACTCAGCAATGTAACGTCTCAACACGTTTTCGATGTGCTTTGGCTGGAAACGGCCTCTCATGATCAGTCTCTTCTGACCATCTATGGAACCAGAAGTACCCAACTCAGCAAACAGGTACTGAATGATGTGTTCTGGATTCCTCTGCAAGACTGCAGCAATCTCTTGGACGTTTGCAAAAAGGGTTTTCTTGTTACCTTCTCTCTGGCAGACTGGAGGTGGCACCTTCAATTTCGAACCCGAGCCTCCTGCAAGCTCTGGGTTGTTCTCTCTCAGTATGTTGAAGAATCTGTGGAGCAAATCCTCGTATTTTATGCTGGTAGTCTCACCTGGGATTTCGGCTGCCTCTGGTGAGTTCTCCTTATTGTCATCATCTAGAACACCAGCCTTTTCCAGTTGTGCGTCGAAGTCATCGATCACGGTAGCCTTCTTCTTCTTTTTCTTCTTCAGTTTGAGGTCATCAAAGGCATCAGTAACCTCATCAACACCGTCAGCCTTAGCACTGGCATCCTTGCTCTTCTTCTTCTTCTTCTTTAGTCCCGCGAGCATGTCTTCGTCATCATCCACGGTTGGTTCTGGGGTGGATTCTGCATCTGGCGTCTTACTCTTCTTCTTCTTTTTCTTCAGACTCAGGTCTAGTCCTAGGTCTTCTACCACCTTTGGTTCGTCAACGTCGGCCATTTTGTAGCGGATGATTGTGTAGAATAGTAGTGGTGTATATGGAGGTTTTAATGTGATTCATCGGGAAAAAGTCAGAGCCTGACAACCACGTGACATAATTTACCCGTAAGAACGTGTAAATATGGGGCCTAACTAAATTTCACGAGTTATCCACAGATTAAATGATTTTAAAAATTCCAATAGTTTAGCGGCAAATTGGTTTTATTGTGATGAATGTACATTAAAATGGAATGATTTTCTGCGGAATCCTCAACGATCCTCAAACTTCTCCGGGATCCTTCGGTATGACATAATCGAAATCCTCTATGATCTCGTCTTACTCCACATTCAAGTTCTCGGTCTCTTGGGTCAAATCTTCGAGAGCAGCCTTTGATTCTTCCGTGGCGTTTTGTATCTCGGTACCGGGTTGGATCTGAACATCCTTGGCTGTAGTCTCCTTTCCTTCCTCTTCTTCCTCGTCCTCTTCGGGCTCAACCGAAAAGTGTTGGAGCAAAAAGTTACCTACATCTCCCTTATCGTTATTCTCCGCCTCATATATAGCATCACGTCCAATGTTGTTCTGAATAAAGGCATCGGCTCCGTATTCACACAGAACCTTGACTGCGTCCAAATGCCCGTTCAATGCTGCCCAGTGCAAGGCTGTGTTACCATGCTCGTTCCTCTTATTCACCAAAAATTTAGAATCTTCTTCAGATAATAAAGAAAGCAGGTACTTTATAACCTCGCTGTGTCCATTAGCAGCTGCCATATGTATAGGGGTGACCTTGGTGGTCTCTTCTTCAATCTTCAGCAGCAGCTTGGGATCAACCTCTGCAAAAATCTCTTCCAGGATCTCCAAGTCTCCAATCCTGGCATCGAATATAATATGCCCCATATCCTCTTGGGAAATTTCAGTGTCTGCCATCTTAGCCTCCAGTTAGTTGCGGTATAGAGCTTAGTGAAAAAGGCATGTCACGGCTTTAAAGCAGAGCCAAAGCTCAAAAAAAATTCAAGCTCATCACCCACATCACGTGATCAGAAAGATTACTTATCACTGGGAACTTTTCAAGTGTATCTGGCTTTAGCTTGTTAGCAGGAGTTGGGCTCAAATGACAACGGATATTGGCTCGAGTTTAAAGAAAAAATTCCCCTCTTCAAAGGAGCTGAATAAGCCTGAATGGACCTCCAATGAGCCTCTGGATAAGACTTTTGGAGAGCTGTCAGTGTTGATTAAACTGGGACCGAATGATGATGCGATTGATGAAATATACAAGAGAATACGACCAGAAATGGCCACAGATGACTCTTTTAAAAGAAGAACTGTTGTTATTGATGCCTTGCTAGCATATCTTGCTGATATTCAATTGTTCTCGATACAGAAGAAGTCCAAGCTGGGAGCAGACATGATCTCCATTGCTTTGCATGATATGAAGACTCTAGGGGCGCTAACGACTCTGATCGTAATAAACGGAGTTTATGCATGTTTACCAACAAATGTTGGAATTCCATTGGACAAACGTCGCCTCAAAAGCTTTGACAAGCCAATGAAATTTTCGCGGGTGCCGTCTCCACAGAATGTGATTCTATTGAGGAAGATAGTGACCTCGCTGGCGTCAGTTTTCAGCAATGGTGGCGATATCAAGGATCTTATGCTCAAAGGCACCGGATTTACAGATGTGTTGACGGGGGCAATTTATCTTCTGACTAGACCAGGTGCCACTGACGATGAGAAAAACGAGTTCTCCGCCTTGATTACTAACCTTGAACGGACATCAGAGACTTACGATTTATTCCTTGTTTACAGTTTGCTGATACAGCCATCAACAGCTCCTTATTTCAGGCTATTTATATCTCAGAGATTAGCAGGTCTGGTGACGGAGAGGTCCGACGGAGTCCAGGCACTGATTGAATACGTGGGAGGTCTACGAGATAACGAGGAGATAAGCGTCGAGAAGCTTGATTACATCACGAGAATTTTGTTGCAGAAACCAAAGACTTCAAGTGCAAAAGATTACTTTGATAATGTGGGGGGAAAACTCTACGATATCCTGGTTTTTGTCAACCGGCCAGTAATGACGTCGATCGCAACCCACATAGTTGAATCGATTTTCAGCATAAACGCTAGAATAGTGATTGATTTCATCTTTCAAAGGGTCTGGGATTCTTTCAATCCACCAAAAAGTGAATCAGAAAGTGAAATTGATACTTTGACCACCGAATCCGCTCTCAATAATGCATTCAATGTGTTCCTCACCTTCACGAAGAACGGCTCGCTTGAGATGATGAACACCCTTCTTGAACCGTTGATTGTACCATACTGGATTTATATGAAGTACCAGAAGCACAGAAATGTTGATATTACCCTAGTCAAGAATGCACTAGTTTCTGCGTTGCATATCACCAACGATGTGAAATGGCTGGATATCATTGTACAGAATCTGATAGTCCCAGACGGAAATTATTGGGAGTTTTCGGTGGGAATGAACGAAATGACTTTTATCAAAGAAAAAATAACTGGAATTACCAAAATTTCACAAACCAAGCTGTTTGATGACATGGAAAATGCTGTGGACCTATTGAACGATGTTCTACAGGATGTGGAGGATGATATGGTGGGAGCCGAGTTTCTCGTTATTCTGAGGAGATGGCTGAAAGTGAGTGATTCAAGTACAAAAAAACTGGTTTTGGATGATGAAGATGGTAACCCGTTTTCCACATTGTTGGATTTGCGTGTTCTAGAAGGTATTTCAGAGAAGCACAGAGAAAGGCTCTCCAGATCACCAGATAGTATGTTGGATCTGGTAATAAGCGTGTTAGAGGGATTTTCCAATGAATCAGGGGATTCTAAACCAGGACTGGCTGGGATTGTGCAACCCAAAGTTGAAGATGCTGACTCTGATGACGAAGACGATGAAGAGCAAATTGACGAGTCTCTAACGATTGTGCTGCAGTTGTTATCGGCAATTCTTTCTGAGACAGAAGAGCTTGGAAAGTCGAGTTCCGACAAGCTCAGAAAACTGAAGCCATTGCTACAGAATATTTCGCGAAATAACAAGTCTGCACAAGCCCTGCTTGATAGAATAAACGAGATTTTGGATATCTCTTCTGGTGTGCTCCAGTCTAACAAAAACCCTGATGAACTGGTTTTGAAAAGAGCAATCACAAGTCTGAACGACCCATTGGTGCCAATTAGGGCACATGGACTGTATCTTCTCAGACAATTGGTGGAGAACAACTCCGACGTGATCTCCGTTGACTTCGTGGTTGATCTGCACCTGACCCAGCTCAAAGATCCAGAGCCTTTTGTGTATCTCAACGTGATCAAGGGCTTGAATTTGCTTCTGGAATCGGCGAGATCTGAGGTTCTTCCTCAGTTTGCTCGTATATATAAAGACCCAGCGTCAGACCTCGAGGAAAGACTGAGAATAGGAGAAGTGTTGCTTCAATTCATCACAAGATCGGGAGACTCTCTGACAGATGACTCTGCGTCAATTATTGCAACCACAACTCTCTCTATGATCAGAAGACATGAGAATATGCCTAAAATTGACAACAGAATCAGAATGTCCGCAATGTCAATTTTGGGCATGTGTTGCCGTGTTTCTCCAGGTGCAATGCTTCAGTATCTACCTGACGTACTAGACTGTGTTCTTGGAATACTCAAGCTGGAGACCACAGAGGACCAAACCATTATGAGGAGATCAGCTATCGTGTTGATCAACGACTTGATCAGTAGCACAGCAGGTCTATACAGTATTCCTACTGGCTATGCTCGGAGCTGTTTGACAGCTCTTAAATATGTTAAAGACACGGATGTGGATGTCCTAGTTAGACATCAGGCTCAGCAGGTATTGAGTCATATCAAAGACCTGTTAGCAGAAACTATCGGAGTATAGAGAAGATAGGATAATTCCGTGAGATTTTCCTGGCTTTATTGAACGTCTAATTTAAAAAAAGTGATTCATTCGTGGCTGCTTCTTTCTATGGCCTGATTCACAAGTTCTTGGTAGTCTGCTTTGAGACAGTAGTAACCCTGAACAATTCCAATGATCAACAGACCCAAACCTGTTCCGATCCACAAACCAAATAGTCTCAAAGGCGTGTAAAATGCCAATGGGATGGCTAGCGGAATACCCACGACGTAGTATGCAACCATATTGACAATTCCGCCAATCTTCTGCATTCCCTGTCCTCTCAGACATCCTGCTGTCACAGCGTTCAGAGCATCCCAGATTTGGATAAACGCAATAAGTGGAAGCACCTTGGCTACTTCTGCAATCACATCAGGGTCACTAGTGAACCACGATGCAATTGATTGTTTTCCAATCAAAAAGAAGGCACAGTTGAGGAAGGAGATCACCAGACCGAAGGCCAGCGACACCTGGGTACAGATCTTGGCCGATTCCGGTAACCTTGCTCCAAGGAAGTTTGCTATTCTGGTTGAACAGGCTATGGAAATACCAAACGGAACCTGATATGTCAACGAAGACATGGTTGCAATCACAG
Organism: Kuraishia capsulata CBS 1993; assembly: GCF_000576695.1. Lineage (NCBI taxonomy): Eukaryota > Fungi > Ascomycota > Pichiomycetes > Pichiales > Pichiaceae > Kuraishia > Kuraishia capsulata. The sequence goes on from NW_019172950.1 coordinate 541,082, forward strand.
ATTGTGCAGCCAAGGCAGTTGTTCCGAGGTATGAAGCCATGAGAGTCAAGATCTCGAATGCCAGAAACTCGGCCTCAATCATGATCACACTGGGCAGCGCGAGAGACATCAGTTCTCCCCAGTTCTTGAATGCCTTGACAAATTGGAACCCGTTCCAGCACCTCATTGGATTGATTTCGGATTTGCTGGTGACTGTATAGAGGAATAACCCCAATGCCATGAGCCAGTAGTTGATGCTGACCGAGATCGGTGCTCCAATGAAGCCCAGGCCCACCACAGAGTTCCAGACGAAAACGTAGTTCATGATGGCGTTCAGTGGGGCACACACAAACAGAACATAAGAAGAGGCATGGAAAATACCCTGTGCTTGAAGAAATCTCTTACCCGTCTCAAAAAGAACGTATCCGGGAATACCATAAGAGACAAGTCGTAGGTACTGGGCTGCAAGACGGGCACTCACAGGATCTGGAAGCATTGAGACCAGAACCTGCTCTGCAAAGAGCCACCATGAAAGACAGATCACTAGCATACACACCATAATCAACGCGGTACATCTTTGCAAGACCAATCCGACAAGTTTGTACTTCTTCGCTCCATAAGCCTGGGGAAGGAAGGTGTCCAGGGAAGTCGCTAGCCCCTGGATCAAAGCATATCCAGTGATATTCGCAGTCATGGATCCAAGCGTGACTGCAGCTAGTTCGGTAGCACCAATGTGGCCAACAGAGAATACAGAGGCCACAGACATGGAGTTCTGCAGGACAAACGTTATCACCAGCGGAATAGAAGACTTGGTCAGTACCTTCAGTTCCAGTTTGGGAGTTGTCTTGATACCTCCATGAGCCATAGCATCTTCCCAGGACTCTACAATTGCGTCGGGATCAGACTTGACAAGCGGCGAGGTCCCAGTTGTGACTGGATCAGGCCCAGAGCTGGAGTACCTTCTGATGGGCAGTCTGCTAGCAGCCAATAATTCAGCCTCCTCCGACAGCAACTGGCGAGAGGCCTTTCTTTGAATTTCCTGAGGATGATAGCTTTCAATTCCTTGTTCTGGGTCTAATTCGTCCGAAATGGACTGATATTGCTCAAACTCATCATCGTCGTTTCCAATGGGTCCAGTTGGAGAGATGAAATCAGAAGGTATGAACAAACCGGCACGCCCAACAGATCCCACCACCACGGAGGCTCTTCGTTCGGAGTTTGTGTAACTGAATTGCCTTTGCGGAATACTCATGGCTCAGATCAGCGAGGAAGGTGCTGCTTTACAGACGTTGAAGTGACGCGATCGAAAGAACAAGGGGGCCTTCCAAAAAAACTAGAGCCACCAAAAAATAAAAGCAAGTATAAGCAATCCAAGCAATAAATTACCGAATATCGACACTATATCATTCAACTTTCACCTAGCCAAGGCCCGAAATCTTTACAGAGTCCCCTGAGCCCTTATAAAGATGGAATTAACGAGTCGCTAAAGTCAGAAAGAGGCAGCTGCATATTTGAGTCTTTCTCCGCGCGGGCACGTCCTATTTGGGAAGGTGCAAGACGAGATTACGATAAGAGGGCAGACGATAGTTCGGACATTGAAAATGACACAAATTTCCAAAACTAAACTAAATTGAATCTCGATTCCCAAAACGATCAAACCTCACCATCGTATATGCATTTTATGCAGTGTGTGAACCGGCCCCGACTTCAGCCGAGCCTTTCTGGTTAGGCCAAGCTAGGCCAGGCTAGGCACTCTATTCAGCACAGCCTTGCCAGAGGCACAGCAGGTAAAAATAGAAAGATGATCATCAAGGATCTTGCATTCCCCATGTTTTTTTCTTGATATAACAAGATATGTTTCTGATATGACCGGTTATTCGCAGATACCACAAGCTCATTTGAATACGGCAATTCCGTTCTCAAAGTGGGAAAGCTCAATGGACGCACAACAAATACCTTCACGCGAATATTACGAGGAGGAGAACGACGACGAACAAGACGAAGAGAGATCTCTCACCGATGACGACGAAGAAGAGTACTATGTTGATGACCAGGTGCAAACTGTGATCCGGGCCTCATTTGTTGACCGTCTTTGCGCTAAGACCTGGCCCCATACTTTCATCAAACATCTATTCTTTTTCGTATCCTGGCTATCGGCAGTGCTAGTTCTGGCTTTGCAGTGCTATATTTTTGGAGTGTATACCAGAGAGCACACGAGGGGCCACGACTTCTATGGAGAGGATGAACATTCTCATTCGGAGGGAAAAAGCCGAGGAGTGGCAACATATTTGGGACTTTTCATCTTCGCTGAAATATACCAGGTAGTGGCTACTGTTCTGGTGTTCATCTCATCCAGTGTGTTGCATCTTTATTCGTTGGTTATATTTTTGGGTGCAATGGCCATTTACTGTGGAATCCAATATCATGAATTGCAGGTTACTCTTATTCCAGATCTCACAGGCAATTGGGCTGCTGCCACTGAGGGTGCTTCCATTGCAGTGATAGCTGTTTCGTGTGTTACCTGCATCATTCAGTTCTGTATTTCCTACTTTTGGCTAACTGACCAATTGGGTGGCTTGAGTGCCTTTGATGTTGGCTTGAACGTCAAGATCCAGAGAAAAGTCATGTACTTTCATCTTCACAGAACAGCGCTGTTTCTATGCGCATTTTTCTTTCCTGCTTTTGCGCTGCAGTTCATCCTGATCTTGATCTCCAGATCTGACGTGGAATTTGCTCTGACCATTGTGGTGATGCCCGTCTCCATGGTGGTTCTGTGGTTCGCGGATTTCTGTGCAGTGAGGAGGTCCAAGAAAGGACTGTCTCTCTGTCTTTTCGTCTATGCCTGTGGAGCTGCCTATGTGGTGTTTAAACTGGTGAGACTATACCACAAGTATCCTAGCGATCTCCCAGGAAGAAGGTCTTTGATAGCTTTTGGAATTTTCACATTGGTCCTTCTGGCATGTTTGGCGGTCATAACCATTCTCGTGATGTCTTCTGGAGATGATCTGAAAGGTATCATTGTGGGCTATAGGCGACTACCGGGCTACGAATCGAAGCAAAGCAAGACCCACGAGTTTAAGGAGAATGACTCTATATTTGGAGTCACAGTGTAATGATTATTTATTGGTGTTTTGTATTAATATAACCCTGTCTGTGGTCAATTTATCAAGATTAGCAGACTATCCTAGTAGTGTCTCCGACCCAATATTTTTTCGCCGAAGACCGCCTTCAAAAGAAAGAGAAAGCTCTTTCTAACACTGAGATATCTAGTTGATACAGTATAACACATTCAATATACAATAATGTCATTTTTCGGTTTGGGAAGCTCTCCATCTCTTTCATCTGAGGCCAAGATCAAGGCTGCTGAGTCTGAACTGGACATGGTCACCACCATGTTCAACCAGTAAGTTGAAAAGTCCATAAAGGCCTCATTCAGTACCACATGATTACTGACATTTTTAATTAGATTGGTTGACTCGTGTCATAAGAAATGTTTTGAGAAGAGCTACGTTGATGGTGAATTGACGAAGACCGAGACTACATGCATCGACAGATGTGTTGCTAAGTACTTCGAGGCAAACGTCAAAGTTGGTGAGGTAAGTGACACCGAAATCTGTTCAAAATTCAGAAAGATTACTAACGTATATTTCAGAGCATGCAATCTGTTGGTAAGAACGGTGCGGTGGGAAGCAGATTTTAGATCTGATCCTAGACCACCAATGCTGCCCCATCTTAACTTGAGTATTTAGACCCTACCTGCCTGTCCATATAAGTAAAAATGATGAAAATTTGTTTGATATTTACAGAGTTGTCTAGAAGCCTAGTGCTTTTGCCACACGTAGTCTGATTCCCTCGAAACTGTTCAGTTTGGGGCGAACGTCCAGGTAGAAGCTTGGAGCAGCTGGGTTCGAAGCATCGGCTTTACCACCATAAAAGTCGATCACGTAGTCTATCTCCTTTCCACAGCGATTTATGGTCCAATCATGGCGATCGAAGGGTTTCTCATATCCAAAGAAACATTTCATTCTTGCTCTTGGAGTCAGCTTCTTGGACTCTCCTTTGAAACTAGTCAGCTGGATTCCTCCACACTTATCTCCTCCCTGACCGAGCTCCCATAGCCGTATGTGGTACCAGGCTCTTTCATTGACTGCATTATGGATGGGAACTATTGACTTCATGTCCTGAGCCTCAGGGTTCCACTTCTTTCTCTGCATCGCTTCAAAAAATTGTTTCTGAGAGGGGTAAACCCAGTTTTCGCCGGCACCGGTTCTGGGTATCGTTGATATTTCTCTATCCGTTGGTAGACTGACTGTCGATGTAAAGGCGGGGGTGTTCTGCAGAGTCCCAGAAGAGCAGCTTTCACCAGGCTCCTCTATGGCCTCAGTTATTATGTGGGACTTACCACTAGATGCTGTAATCTCGTTTCCTTTGGTTGCCGGTTCTGCCCATAAAAGCCTGCTGACCCATGATTGACGAGCCTCATGGTTAACCGGGCAAGTGGCCCCTTCGGGCGTTCCTTCGGGTATTGGGTGGGGAGCAACATTCGCGGAGTTCTTAAGCCATGCTTCCCTCGTAGAGTGGTCTACGGGGCACTTGGGTTCGTCAGACATGCTGGAGATAATCAGTGTAGATCGTGCAACCTGTGGTAAGCCTACCATTATTCAGCCATAGTAAACTTCAAATTCAATGAATCGTGTACTGACAGATTTCATCTGCCAAATTTCATAAGGGCGAGGCACGTAGACGTGCACGGAATCAAGATGAGGTTGTAGAGGGAATAATATAACGCGTCGCGTTCCATTTCTACCACACTTCCTCTCCCTCTTAACAAGAACAGAAAAGCCATGGGAAGAGCTGACAAGCTAGCACGGCTCAGGGAAGCCCGAGCTGCAGGTTCTAGTCGCCAAGTGGTTGAAGAGTCTGACAATGACTCCCAAGTTGACATCTACGAAGAGGTTGATGAGGATGAATACAGAAAGCACAAGAGGGACCAATTATTGCAAGATGACTTTATCGTGGACGATAACGGTGAAGGATATGTTGAAACTGGAGCTGACGAATGGGACAATCGCAACGAGTACGTTTCAGAAGACGATGATGCAGACACCAGTACTAGCAAGAAGGAAAAGAAGAAGCCCAAAGTTAGAAAGACAGCCTCCATCAATTCTTTCTTCAAACCTGATACAACAGACAAAAAGCCAAAAAAGGTTTTAGACAAAGGTCTAGTTGATGATATTTTGGATTCGTTTGAAGTCAGTGCCAGCTCTTCGAAGAAGGTGTCTACCCCATTTGGATCCCTGTCCAGAAAGGATCCATTTTCTTCTGTGAGAAAACCTGGTTCATCGCCCTTTGGCTCCAGCCCCTCGTTCACATCCAAGGCTAATCTGGTGAAATCTCGCCTTGCTCTTGCAGACGATGACGAGGAAGATGATGACTTGGGATCTGCTTCCAAGAGGCAGAAACTCAGCAGTGATATCGATGAACCACCTACGAATGACTCCATCGATTATTCCATATCCTCTCCCAGTAAACCACAAGAGAGTGCAGCCGATATATCGTCTCCTATTAAGCGGGTCAAGGCTGAGGAATCAGATTCTGACGAGGAAGTGGTGGTCTCCAGGAAAAGCAGAATCGTGACCTCTAAGATTACAAAAGAGGTTAATCTTACTGCCACCAAGGAGGTGAAACCAAAGGTAGAGGCTTCGTCTTCTCCTTTTAGAAGCGCCAACAGCTCTTACACCATGTCATCTTCGCCTGCGAAGAGTGATTCTAAGTTGGAGGCAGACGCGTTTGGCGATGGCTCTAGTCTCAAGATGTTCTGGTTGGATTACGCCGAGGTTGATGGTTCCTTATTACTTTTTGGAAAGGCTGAAACTTCTTCAGGAGAGCTTGCTTCTTGTATGGTTCAAGTGAATGGCATGTACAGAGAACTTTATTTCTTGCCCAGAAAGTTTAGAAGAGTCTCGGATGACGACGAAGGTTCTGATGAAGAGGAAACCGAAGACGTCCCTGTGACTCCTCAAGATGTTGCCGATGAAATTACCCCTTTACTGTTGCAGAAGTACGGTATTTCTCAGTTGAAGTACAAGGCCGAACACATGAAGTACGCCTTTGAGCTGCCAGGGGTCCCAGCTGAAGCTGACTACCTCAAACTTTTGCTCCCATATAAGACTCCTGGATCATCTGGAGAACAGATCCCCGCAGATCTAGAAGGAGACACTTTTAACCATGTTTTTGGTGGCAACTCCAGCCTTTTCGAGAACTTTGTGGTTCAAAGAAACGTTATGGGCCCATGTTGGTTGGAGATCAAAAACCCAGAGTTTGATTCTATCAGAAATACATCTCACTGTAAGGTTGAAGTGGCAGTGTCAGCCGCTAATAAGATCACTCCCCTGTCTTCTCAACCTGCTCCACCGAACCTGACTCTAATGGGTCTTTCTACTCAATCTGTGCTCAATCCCAAGACGAACAAACAGGAACTGGTGTCGATCTCTCTCGCGACCTTTAACAGCGTCCCGCAAGACATACCCTATGATAATGCTCCTGATAGTGTGATCACCCTGGTTCGACCAGTGGGTGCAAGTACTTTTCCTCCAGGTTTGACGCAAACGGCTCAAAAGGACGATTTTGTACTACGGACCTTCCCCAACGAAAAAACTATGCTCAACTACTTCTGCGCCCTCGTCACCAGAGCAGATCCTGATGTGTTTGTTGGTCACAGGTTGGAGAACATATCTCTCGACTTGCTGGTGCATAGATTGCACGAACACAAAATCACGACCTGGAGTGCGCTAGGGCGTCGTAGTAGAAAGGCATGGCCCGACAGATTCGGTCGCATTGGAGGGTCTGGCAATAACGCCTTCTTGATTCGTGAGGTATTCCATGGTAGATTGTTGTGTGACATCGCGAATGAAATGGGACAATCTCTTACAGGAAAATGTCAATCCTGGGATTTACCTGAGATGTTCCAAGTTGTCTGTAGGAAGAAGCATACTGCTCTTGAGATCAACTACAGCAAGCCTCAGTACTCAGAGAGTGCCGATGTGTTTCTTTCGGCCTTGAAGGAGAATGCTGCCAATGTTCTGATAACCACTGAGGTGGCTTTTAGAATGCAAATCTTGTCGCTATCGAAACAGTTGACAAATTTGGCTGGTAACGCGTGGGCTGCAACTTTAGGTGGAACCAGAGCAGGTCGTAATGAGTTCATTTTGCTCCACGAGTTTTCCCGGAAAGGATATATTGTTCCTGACAAAGAATTCAAAAAGCAGAGACCTCAGGCACCAGTCAATGCTGACGCAGAAGATGACGAGGCTCACCAGACCACAAACAAAAAGGCCCGGTTCCAGGGTGGTCTGGTGTTCGAGCCCGAGAAGGGTCTTCACACTAACTACGTACTGGTGATGGACTTCAACTCTCTATATCCAAGCATCATCCAGGAATTTAACATCTGCTTCACAACAGTTGCAAGATCTAAGGAAGATGAGGATGTTTTGCCAGAGGTTCCAGAAGAGTCAACGGACCAAGGTGTTCTCCCTAGACTGTTGGCTGCTTTAGTGAACAGGAGAAGAGAGGTGAAGAAGCTTCTTAAAGATCCAAGAGCCACGGCTGTGGAAAAAGCTCAATATGACATCAAACAACAGGCGTTGAAGCTGACTGCCAATTCCATGTACGGTTGTCTGGGTTATGTGAACTCAAGATTCTACGCAAAGCCTCTAGCAATGCTGGTTACTAACAAAGGAAGAGAGATTTTGATGAACACGAGACAACTGGCCGAAGGTCTGGGGCTTCGTGTGGTATATGGTGACACTGATTCTGTCATGATTGACACTGGGTGCAAGTCTTACAAGGAAGCCGTGGAAATTGGCGAAGACTTCAAGATCAAGGTCAACGAAAGGTACAGACTTCTCGAGATTGATATCGACAACATCTTCAAGAAGCTCTTGCTGCACGCTAAGAAGAAGTATGCTGCTCTCAATGCTGTGATGGTGGGGGACCAAGAGAAAGTGGCTTTAGAAGTTAAGGGTTTGGACATGAAACGGAGAGAGTACTGTGAACTTTCTAAGGAGATCTCTACTCATGTTTTGAACAAGATCCTCGGAGATCAGGACTCAGAGACTGCTCTGAACGAGGTGTACAGCTATCTGTCTGACATGGCCACTAAGATCAAGGAGCACACCATAACAACAACAAAATTCACGATCAACAACCGTCTCAGCAAGGACCCTACTCTGTACAACAGTGCTGCAGACTCGCTGCCTCATGTCCAAGTTGCGCTGAGGCTCAAGAAACAGGGCAAAGTTGTCAAGTCTGGTACCGTGTTGTCTTTCATCATAGTTGAACCCAAAGACGATGAGGAAGCCAAGCTATCACCAGCCGCAAGAGCCAGACCTCTCGCGGAGGTTCTGTCCAAGAACTCCGGTCTTGTTCCAGATGCTTCCTATTACCTTGAAAAGCAAATTTTTGCACCGGTGGAAAGAATCTTGGAGCGTATCGAAGGAAACGATCTGGTGAGATTGGCCTCGACACTGGGACTGGACAGTCGTAGGTACGAGGCCAGAGCAAGAGCTAGCACTTCCACTGCCAATAATGCTTTGCAGCCGTTTGAGTCTTTGATTCCTGACGAAGAGAGATTCAGATCTTGCCAATTCCTGAAGATCCAGTGTTCGTGCGGCTCCAGCTTCCCGTTCGGTGGTCTTCTAGCTTCGAACGACTACCAGGTGGTTTTTGCAGGTATCAAATGTAACAAGTGCTCGCAGGTGTTGCCGAGATTGCGGATCACTTCTCAGTTGGAGAGGATCATTCGCGCACATATATCTATGTACTACACCGCCTGGTTGGTCTGTGACGACCAGACATGTGGAAACGAGACCAGACAGATCTCCGTTTACGGAAGAAAGTGTGTCAGTGGTACGGGAAGAGGCAAAGGATGTACGGGTATCATGAGATATAAATACTCTGACAAAGATCTCTACAACCAACTGCTATATTTCGAATCCATCTTCGATGTGGAGAAGGCCAAAAAGAATCAGTTGAAGCCTCTAAGCACCGGAGAGGCCGATGTGGAAAACCGTCCTAGACAAATCGGACAGAGCGAATTGGCAGCTCTAGCCGAGCAGAATGTCGAACTTTTCGGGACTTGTCGCAACGTTGTGGATAAGTATCTCAATGAGTGTGGAAGACGTTACGTTGATATGGGCTCGTTCTTCAAGTTTATGGCACAGCCTTGAAATTTGCAACCGCGCCCTGTTTTTTTGTATGGGATCTTTTTTTGGATCTCAGCCACGCCGATCTGGATAAAAGCCCCAGGGGGGGACTCTCCTTCTTTATACACCATTTAGTATCGTTTCGTTTTCTGAAAAGAGCTTAATTTTCGATTTTAAACCCTACAATTCCCCAATATGATTATCCCCGAAAGTATACTACAGAAGCTCACGGATTTCTCAGAAACGGCTACATGCCCCAACAAGATGCTGAGCGCTCTCGAGAAGAGGAGTGTGACTAGCACTGTGAATTCCTTCAAGTCCTGGGATACATGTATGGACAATAAGGTGTGCAAGATTGTTGCTATTGTGGGAATAGTTTTGGCCTGTTTGGTGGTGATGTGGTTGGTTTCAACGATAGTGAGGTGTCTGTGCTGTGGACTGGAATGTATGGCTAGCATGTGTTTCTGCTGTGCGCCTAGAAGACAACAGCAGTATAGTCAGCCGCCAGTCATGATGAGGAATGCTGACAACCACAACCCTTACGACAACCCCAATATGTATCCTCCTCAGTATCCTCAGCCGACTGCATTTTCCAGAAATTACGCGCCTGTGAATCCAGTCAGTCACGAGAATCCGTTCGAGGAGAAGCAGTATGCGCAGGTCTACAACAGGGAAAATCCTACAGTCGATACCAATACTCGTGCCAACAACAACAACTCCAATCTGGACTACTACAACGAGTATGTTGAACTGAACAACATGCCGAACGCGTCTCGTCGCTACTGAGGACGCTCTCGAGGATGCTCTACAGAGGAAGCTCTACTAAAGTGGTGACAGTAAAGGTTTAGCAGTTGAGCTTTGCAGTGGATACACGCTGAATGTTTGCGGGTTCTGCACGAGAGCTAGCTTCTCTTGCTGTCCCCACATCTTCTGGGTCTCTTCATTTTTATACTTTCCGCTTTCTTGATGCATTGAACGTTTTGGGTGAAATAGTTATTTGTAGTAATTGCTCTAATCTTGGTTGCCTGTTTGTTCCTATTTCTCAATTCCAAGAATTTCCACAAGATACAGCCTGGCCCGGCGCACATAGCTCACAGGACCAACCTCTGCTTCCTTCAATAACGATGTCGATTCCTTCTTTAGCCCATCAATGTATTTCAAAGTCTCGGCCTGTTGCTCATATATCTCGGGGACCTTCTCCTTCTCATAATCAAGCAAGATCTTCTTGGAGTTATCAAATGTCTTGGGCATGGCATATCTGAATGACACCAAACCCGTCACTATCGGCGTGATGAATCTAATTGGAAGCGCCCTTCTGTTCACAAGAATTGAACCCGAGAGAAGACCGGTAAGAACGTATATCGAATTGGGCAGGACTGGCTCCTCGACGATGCTGCGGTACGTCTGCTTGACCGTGTTGAGCTCGTTCTGCGTAGCCGAAGTCAGCGTCCCCACTTCGGCCTCTGTCTTGGTGAGTAGATCATGGAAGTACAATCTTGCCTTTGTGGTGTATTTCTCCAGTACAGGCGAGCTTCTGATCATCATTCCATCAAGGAAGCTCGCGTTGTGCATGTCCGGAGACTCCTGTTTCTTCAACTCCTTCGAGATCTCCTCCGTAGATCCTGGCTTGGGGAAAATATCCTCATCATCTTCGTAGAACACTCTCTTAGGTGCCATATTTATCAAATCGCAAAACCGTGAGAAATTGACCCTTCTGTTGGCTTGCTGGTATGGAACGCTTGATCTTCAGATTTGGTGATGTTGATTGGAAGAGGGATTGGGTAGTGCACTACGGAAGACTACTGATTTTGGCTCACCATCAATGCTCAATGAAACTGCAATTGCAACGTAGAAATCTATTTTATTTTCCCGAAATCCTTATATATCCATTCAAAGCCATCTATTCTGGATCTTTGGAGACCCAGTTTGGGGTTTGATACTTTTATGCGGTCAAAATCTGGTACGTCGTGTACACCAGGCCAACACCACCCAGTAGTATCAGCGCAACGTCAAGCGATTTCATCCAAAATGTCTTGGCACAACATTTGAAGTGGAGCATTGGTGGGTACATGTACACCAGAGGAATGCAAGCAAAACTTCCAACAAAGGAAACAAACTGGTCCAAGTTGTCGGAGCCGAAATAAGCTATGAGACAGGTGAGGACTACGCAGCAAATGCGGAATCCGTTCTTGAGCCATTTCGTCGTATAATCCACTTTGCCGCTCTGTCTTTTCTTGAAGACTCTAGACTCGATTATTCTCACCGCTGGTAGCAATTGGAGTGGTTGCGACAGCATGATGGCGAGAGCATAGAACAGCTGGATTGACTTGACTGCAGCTGAAGTCTGTGGTAGATTGAGGATGATCACGGTCTGAACTTTAGAACCGTAACTCGAGTAGCACAGCGTGCCAATACAAATGAAAAGAGACGAACAAACACAGATAACAGCTAACAACACTTTGGGGAATTGTTCGGGGTGTTTCATAGACTGTTCCACTGGAATGATCAAGCCGATACCCTCAAATGCAAAGATTGCAACACCAATGAAAAGAGACCACGAATCCCTGTTGAATCTTTGAACATCCTGAACTCCGTTCTCAATTAAGTGGACACCAGAGTAATAGACGATGGTCACTAATCCAAACATGATGAACACGTTCGATACCAATGCGGCCAGCGATAATTTGGTGATGTTTCTGATGAGGGACATTGGACCAAGAATCACGCCTTGGAAAATGACAATGGAACCTATGGACAGATGAATGCCAAACATCCCACTTGCGAAAGCCCTCAGGTTCTCAGCGGTGAACACGATGTAAGCAGCGACGAAGCCTATCTGGGACAGAACGATGGAGATCAGAATGAGAAACTTCATGGGTTTCCCATAAAGCTTGAGACCAATATCACCAAAAGAAGACACCCCAGTTCTGTTTTTGGAGAATATTAAGATCAGATAGCACCAGTACGACAAAACTCCGAAAAATAGCAATGTTAGTATGCAATACACCAGTCCACCGTTGGCAAATGCCTTTGGCAGAAACAGCACACCAGTTCCAATGAAACTCTTGAGCAACAAAAAAAAACTCTTCATTGTTGAAGCCGTTCCACCTACTGGCTTTTGAACTTGATCTCCAACCAATAATGGCGTTTCTTCATCCGTCAAAAGCTTCCCATCTTCATAATTGCATGCGATGTAGTCCTCGTCTTCCAAGTCTTCTCCTGCAAAATGACCGTAAATGCTCAAAAATTCTAGAAAGTTTCTGGTGAAAACAGTCGGTTTCACCACTGTGTACCCAAACTTCTCACGCTGGGCATTTTTTTGTTGTATGAACTCTCTTCTGAACCCACCAGGCAGTCTCATTTCATTGACTGACGAACTGCGCCTTTCACGTTCAACATCTGCACCAGACAAACTCCTGGACCTGCGGTGTTGTCTGTGTGGAATAACATACAAATCTCTGGTAATGTCACCCCCAGGTAACTTTAGTGAAGTTTGAGAGTCCGTGGCCAGATGTTTGCTCAGAGTCTTGATTATAGTGGCTTCGTCGAGAGGCGAGGCGGCCAATGCATTATTCGCCAACAAAACACTTGGAGCCCTGGACTTGGTATCAGAAGAGTCAGAATTTGAGCGTGAGTCCAATGCTGACTCCGCGGCGTTCAAAGTGCTACCAAAACCCCTATCCTGTTTCTGTGTAGTTCTGCCCCTAGGTGTGGATGACCCTGCTTCAAACACGTTCATTCGATCGTCTCCAGAAACAGAACTGGCATAAGAGCCAGCAGCTGGAGATTTGAAGGCATTTGGAGCCACAAAACTCTGCCATGCTGGCGATCCGGCCAGCGGAGACGCTGCTAGTTTGGCCATGGAAGCACGTCTGTGTGACTCCGTGTGGATGGGAGAGCCACGTCTCGAAATACTTCGTACAGACCCGGATTCGGGGAATGTGCTATTTGTATCTGCACTTCCCTTAGACATGGTGAGAAGCAGCAAACCAAAGAGAGTAAAATAACACCAGTAGAAAAACAGAATCAGGCTGCTTTGTCCAAGCTCGGGACGAGTGAACTGTCCGTATCACACGGCTCTATCAGAATATAGTGTACTCACCATTAATGCGCCGCATATGATAGCGAATTTCAATACCGCCCAATCGATTCGCTGGAGATTGGAAACCCAGAGATAGCACCTGAGGGAGGGTGTCCTTCCAAATGTATTCAATATCAAAATGAAGGTATTGGATCTGATACTGACACTATTCTGAAACCAGTGCTACAATAATCTTTTCTGATACGTTGATGTGTTTGACCCTAAACAGTCAGTTAAGAGATCACCTGACCTCTCACACTAACAGTTTCAGCCAAGCTTGAAATGGTCGTGTATGGTATAATCTGTTTTTCTACTTTTCGCAAACCCATTCTGCATGGAGACAAGAAAGGATGATTACTCTGCTTCGTTGTTTGTCAATTTTCCTCCGAACTCCAAATCCATGGCTTGGTACTGGCCTTCTGGAAAGTCCAAAGATAGCGAAGGCAAAAGTCCGGCTGCTGCCGAGCCTGTGAAGACTGCTTCAAAGCAGCAGTATCTGGATGAACTACCTCCAAAGTTTAGCGAGACAACCACGCCCAAACCTCAGCTGGAAAAGCCAACCAAGGCAGACCTGTCACAGGCGTGGAAGACCATTTCCTGGGATGATTTCAAGCTTACGAATCTGGTTCAAATCCCGTGTTTTCGTGACGCTGGTTTGACCGGGCTGGCTACCATGGGAGTGTTTGGATCGGTCATATTCATTTTCTACAAGAACCCTTCAAAGGCAATAAACTGGTCCTTTGGTGGTCTATGGATTGGTAGCATCGTTGGATGGGAACAGTGTAACTCTTTAAGAAGAACAAGCAACAAAACCACCCAGATCGCCAAACAGGTCTATGAACAGAAGTCCAGAAAAGAAGACTAGTCTTCCTGCGCATATTATGAGAAAAATTAACTGTATATACCTTTCTAAACGACTTTAACGAAACCGAACTCTTTTAGCCTGTTGCCTCATCGTATCAACCATTCCGGTGCCGTCTCGGGATTGATGTCTATGGCACTGACATCGAAAGCCTCGATCAACAGTTCCACCAGAATCCGGCCTCCTCTCACTCCAGTGAATCTCCGGTATTCCTCACTAACACTTGCTAGATTCCAGCCCTGCAGTTTGCGGAGGCATCCAATGATGGTTCCTGTACGATGTCTTCCCATACCGCAACAAACCAACAAAGGGTAGTGTTTCTTGTCGGAAATTATCTCCAAAGCTTCGCGGATAGATGCCTCTGATAGTCCATCCCATGAATTGCTATCTATTCCGGTAAATCCAAGATTGTAGAAGAAGTTGATGTTGTTGTCCTCTATGAACTTGAGGAAGTTGTCCTGAGGGTCTTCAATAGCAAGCCAAATGATCGATTTCAGGTTCAGTTCCTTCAAAAATGAATGATTGATGGTTGAAGGTTGGCCTGAACGATACAAAGACTTTTCAACTGGACAGAAGTTGAGAGGCGGCACGATCCGCAATGATGGGTTATCAACAAGCTCGATCGAAGTCGCTGGATTGTTCTCCTTGGAGTCATTCTTCAGCTGGTCGATGGTTACTATGCCTGCCTCCTGCGACTGAGCCATCACTGTGTCCGTCATGTCACACGCGACAAAAGGTAGCCCCAATTTGTTGGGAAGAATAGTCAACAGTCGAACCTGACTCGCATGTAGGACCCTTGGTTGGCCGGACTGTGGAGCCTACAAATTAGGGTAGTGCACTAGCAATTGGTATTATCGTGTCCACGCAAATCCAACCGCGCAAGACTCTCAGTCTGAACACGGTGTATGCGAAGGCTTGGAGGTATTCAATCGAACTGTATCTAACTCCATAAATTCTGAATATCTTCTCAATTTTGAAGCCGGACATTGCATAGTCTACCTTTATCTCTTCCAAACACACAGCATGGCGAAAAAGGATAAGAAGGTAGCGGTGGTGGCTGCTGCACCGCCTTTGGCCCCGACCAAGGCGACGAAGTCGTTGCTCGCCGAGTTCAGCCAGTCGATCTCCACATCCTATAAGATGTACCAGAAAGATCTTAGCGAAAACCAGAAACTGAGACTGATAGATGCGTTTCTTGCGTTTTTGGTGGCATTGGGAGTGTTGCAGTTCATTTTCTGCGTTTTGGTGGGGAACTTTCCATTCAATGCATTCCTCGGTGGATTCTGTTCGACTGTTGGTCAATTCGTCTTGACAGTTTCATTGAGATTGCAAACTCTGGATGTGAAAGGCGAAATTTTCGGAAGCATAACGCCAGAGAGGGCTTTGGGGGATTACATACTGGCCAGTTTGATGCTTCACTTTGTTTTGTTTCATTTTATTAATTGAAAACAATGTGTATAGTTATAAAAGTGTCTTAAGAGTTCGAAAATCTGATGGTTTTTGTAGAGAAAATTGGAAGATCCATGTTCTTGTTCTTTATAGATGTGCACGTTCTGCAAGGTGTATCTGCAATGCCTATTAAACGAGCACTAACAAATCTGTGAAAAATCAAGAAAACCACGAAAAAGCCCGAAACCTAATAAAACTTTAGTGATATTTGGAGTCATGCTTAGTCAATTACAGATAGTTTTTAATAGCCGATTATTAAAGTTCTTATTTGACCATTTTTATCGTCGGTTCCTATTACTAACCCCCACCCTAAATGTTTCCGCCGTATCCGCATCACTAAGAAATTACTAAACTTGCCCTGTCAAAAGGGCCAGAGCAAAATGCCCCACCCATATTTAAAGACCGCCTTATGCCTCTCAGCCGTCTCTCTTGGTTTTTAGCTGACTTAACATCAAACTCTTTGATTCAACTTTGTTTTCAATTGTGTTTTGATATTCCATATTACTAATCTCTATCAAATTTAATCGTTGGTACAATTGACAATGGCCGGGGTACGTACTTGGTTCTCAACATTGTTCAGACGAGGCATTCATGGTGCTAACATCAGCCAGCAACAAAAGATTGAAATCCTTAAATTCGCCAACGAAAAGGGCGAATATCAGAGAAGACCAGTAAGTTGACGTTTTTAGCGGAATTTGGTATGCCATGTTTGAGCCGTTTGTACTAATTCCCCATAATAGAGCTCTTTCAGAGACTCCATCTCGTCTGAACCAGGTGCCAAGTTTGCACCTGAAAAAAACAGATACCACCTTTACGTGTCCTATGCGTGTCCCTGGGCACACAGAACTCTCATTGTGAGAGAACTGAAAGGACTTCAAGACATTCTTCCCGTTTCGGTGGTTCATTGGCACATGGATGCCAATGGATGGAGATTTGCTTCGAAGGATGATCCATGCGAGGGCGCTACTTCAGACCAGGTATACGGAGTCCAGAGATTGAAGGAGTTGTACTTCAAGGCTGAGCCCGAGTATGAGGGCAGATTCACTGTTCCTGTGCTCTGGGATACCAAGCTTGAAACCGTTGTCAACAACGAAAGTTCTGAGATCATCAGAATCTTCAACGAGGAGTTTGATTCGATAATTGACGAAAAATATAGAGGTCTTACTTTCTATCCAGATTCTCTCAAGTCCAAGATTGACGAAATCAATCCATGGATTTACGACAACATCAACAATGGTGTTTACAAGTCTGGATTTGCTACGAAGCAGGAGCCATATGAGACAAACGTGAAAGCCCTATTTGAGCATTTGGATAAGGTGGAAAAAGTTCTGGGAGAACAGTTCAAGAAGGGATCAAAGTACTTGGTTGGAGACCAATTGACCGAGGCTGATATCAGACTTTTTACCACGATCATCAGATTCGACCCGGTGTATGTTCAGCATTTTAAGTGTAATTTGGGAATGATCCGGTTCGACTTTCCCAACCTTCACAAGTGGGTGAGACATCTGTATTGGGAGGTTCCTGGCTTTAAAGAGACAACCAACTTTGATCACATTAAGTTCCATTACACCAAGTCTCACATCGCCATCAACCCACACTCGATCACTCCGTTGGGACCTGTTCCAAACATCCTGCCATTGGATGCTTGAACGGAGATATATTAATTGGTGCTTGCGGTTGACATTTTCATCTTTTTTCTTTCCTATTTTAACAAACCGAAACAGATTTGCTTCGAAAAGTTCAAGAAGTCTTCGTATCACGTACCACCGACAAGTTCAATACCCAAGAGTGTCAACAATTCAACTAGGAAAACCTTCAACTTTATGGGAGTTGGCGAAGTTATCTGTATCCCGCTACACAGGAATATTCCATATATGAATAACTCCAGCAGTTTGCCTCGCTGCAGGAATGCCGTTTCCCGATTTTTCATCACGTTCTGCGGAACCAACTGCGAAAGACGGTACGAAACATATTTGTAAATCAAAAAGTTTGAGATAGAAACAGCGAATGTAACCAACTGTGACATGTTCAACATCGTGTTGGCTACCGGTGGATAAGTCAGGGGATCTCTATCCTCCAGTAAGACCGCATCACTTATAGTGCTGATCGGAGCATATGTGGTTAACGTTTCCTGAGATTCGCTTGCCCTTTCCCATTTGAATAGAGTCATATTCTCAGTAGTGTTTTTATCATCCAGAGTCTGCAATTTGTGAAATATCTTCACCAAGTCTGCAAGTATTTCCAAGCAATTGGGTCTCTTGTAACTTTGAGGCTCAAGCATGCGGCTAATGAGTTTCAGCCAATCCTCCATGAGAGGTTCTTTGAGCCGTTTTGCATCACCAAAGGAGGAAAGGTTTGCATCATTTTTGTAGCTATGTTCAATTGTTTTGCGAACATCTTCGGGGTCATCGCTGGTGTAGGGCAATTCCCCGAAACACAGATAGTATAGTATCATCCCCAACGAGTACACGTCTGAACTGGTCGTAAAATCGTTTAACGCCCCGTTCTGTCCTCTGAAAAACAACTCAGGCGCAGAAAATTCAATTGTTCCGGTAGCTCCTGTAGACTCTCTCTTCATTCCTTCCATGATACCTTCTCCAAAATCACTTACCGTCACAGATGGAAAAGAGTGAAGATCCGAAACGCTGCAAATAGGATTCTGCCTCAGGTTATCAGTGAATTGTTGCTTCAATAAACAATTCGCAGGCTTCAGGTCACGATGAAGGATATGCGATCTATGGAGATATGATACACCAACAACGATATCTCTGAATATTTTGTAGATCTCGAAAGCATTCAGAAATCTGGGTTGCTGCTCCATTGGGGTTGCTTCATTAGAGGAAGTTCTTCTCGCTCTTCTGTACAGTTTTGTCTTCTCGATATCTATAATGGGATGTTTCAGACTTTCCACAAGCTCTTCTAGATTCCCGCCATCACAGTATTCAAAAAGAATGAACACACAGGGAACTCTTGGTGAGAAATCACTGACCTGATCAATCTCCAACCACACATGGTTATACTTTATGAGACTTTCCTTTCCGTCGATTGAGTTCCCGTCATCATCCAGCAAGTCTTCTATGCCAGTGTCCAGCCCGCTTGCCTCTGTGAGCTGGAACAGAAGCTTCACTTCTTTAAGTCTCTCCGGAAGATTGGACAGATGAGACCCTATAGGTATCTTCTTCAAGGCAAAAACCCCCAAAGGCAGATTATGGAGAACATGTTCAACTTTGAGAACAGTTCCGTTGCTTCCGTTTCCAAGTCGTTGCTTCACTCTGAAGAACTTCTTGAAATAACCCTGGGTGAAGAGTGTTGCCGGAAAGTCTCCCAGATCCTCATCCGAGAAAAGGTCTCCACCATTAGAACGTTCCCCTATGACGCTTTCATCCCCTCCATCATCTTCGAAATGCGGATCAGTGTCTTCGAGAAGAGTATTTCTTCTTCTATTTTTTATGATATCGAACAGCTCCTGCTTGCTAAAGTCGCCTCCACTAGCGAGCAATCTGAAGTAATCACTTCTCATGGAAGGACCTGCACTCCTAAAGTTTTCCAAATCAAAATTTCTGGTCTGAGTGCTACTTTGTCTTCTTTTGTCATCATTTGGTATTTCCTGGCCGCAATGGGGACAGTAGCTGTTGGCGGCTTGATCCGAGTCTACGAGGGACTCACTAGAAATCAATCGCTTCATTCTACCTTTCGAGTCATAAAAGTCTTCAGCATCCGGAATATGACCAGAAGAGTCCAAATTCACCAGCTCCAGCGATTTTGTCGCTTTGTTGTACAGAACTATGGAGCCCAGTTCCGGGCTTCTCCTGATGGCGTGTGTTAGTAGACGTCCCGGATATTTCACGTGTTCATATCACTTACAGAACTATACTGAGGTTTTCATTGTTGTAAGGCACAATAGACATGGTCCATGTTCTTCGAGTTAAGTTATAGGAGTTCCACAAGAAGAAGAACAAATGCCTTTGAAAGGCAACGGAATCTGGGGGAACATCCGCACGTGATGTGTGCGGCTCAATCCAACCGTAAACGGCAAAGACCTTTAAATGTTATTTGTTGGCTCACTTAAATCTCAATACTAAGCTAAACATGCACAATAATATACTATAAATCTATCATTCAGACTATTTATCGTTCTCAGCAACCCATTTTCTGGCGTTTCTGAACAGTCTGATCCATGGTCCGTACTCACCCCAGGAATCTGATTCGTCAAGAGGGTAGTACGAGTTGGCGCCCTTGCGCACCACTCTCTCTGGATGGGGCATCATAGCCAGAACTCTGCCGTTTGGAGTTCTAATTCCGGCAATACCGTTTGGAGACCCGTTAGGGTTCAATGGGTACTTCTCCGTTGGCAATCCGTAATTGTCAACATATCTGGCTGCAGTCAAGCCCTTGCTGACGAAACTGGCCAACTGGGCATCAGACGTAAAGTTTGCTCTTCCTTCTCCATGGGCAACGGCGATAGGCAATCTAGAACCTCTCATTCCCGACAGGAAGATGTTCTTTGGAGCATCAGTGTTGTCTTCGGAAACCTCCAAAGTACAAACTCTGGCCTCGTACTGCTCAGACTTGTTCCTCTCGAACGAAGGCCAGTCTTCAGTACCAGGAATCAATGCCTTGATCTTGGACAGGAATTGACATCCGTTACAGGCACCAAATGCAAAGGTATCTTCTCTTTCCTGGAAGAATTTGCTGAACTCAGCTCTGGCCCTCTCGTTGTAGAGCACAGAAGTGGCCCATCCATTACCGGCTCCGAGTACGTCTCCGTAAGAAAACCCACCACAGGCTGCTACACCAACAAAGTCGTCAAGAGTAACCCGACCACTGATTATGTCAGTCATGTGAACATCCACAGACTCGAAGCCAGCCTGTTGGAAACACCAAGCCATCTCCTGTTGACCGTTAACACCCTGCTCTCTCAGAATGGCCACCTTGGGCTTTGGAGAAAGACTGGAAACGCCCAAGTCATCCGAAGCATCGAAAGTGAGCTTGTAAGTAAGACCTGGATCCTGGTTATCCAGAATAGACTGGAACTCCTGGTCGGCAGCTTGGGGGTTGTCTCTGAGTCTCTGTATATGATACGAGGTCGTAGTCCACAGCTGCTGGAGCCTTCCTCTTTCGCCAGAATAAAATGGAGTCCAGTTGTGAGAAAGAGTAATGTTCTGCTCCTTGTCGAAAACAGGGGTTCCCACAGTGGAGATGAACTCCTTTGGAACTCCGTTGTTAGCAAACACCTCGGTGAAAGCGTCCAACTCGGCAAGCTTGATCTGGAAAACAGCACCAAGCTCTTCGTTGAAAAAGCTGGTGAACACATCTTCAGAATCGGAGTTGACGTTGATCTTGAGACCGCATCTAGCGGCAAAAGACATCTCCAGCAAGGTGGTGATCAAACCTCCCTCGGATCTGTCGTGGTAGGCCAAGACGTCAAAGCCGTCGTGAAGAGCCATCACCGACTTGAGATAAGCTTTGAAAATGGCAGAGTCATGGACGGTAGGACAATCGTTGCCCAGTTGGTTGTAAACCTGGGCAAGCGCAGAGCCACCCAGAGACTTGGTGACCGCAGAAGCCAAGTCCACCAGGACCAACACAGTGTCCTCCTTATTTTGAAGCACAGGGGTCCAAGTACTGAGGGTTGAATTGACACTGGCAAAGGCAGTGATCACCAACGACATTGGTGCAATTACCTCTTTGTCTTCCCACTTCATCTTCATGGACATGGAGTCCTTACCAACTGGGATGGAAATTCCCAGAGCTGGACACAGATCCAGACCAATAGCCTGAACAGCCTCATACAGAGCAGCACCTTCACCGGGTTGAGTAGCAGGCGCCATCCAGTTGGCTGAGAGCTTGACGATGTCCAAGCACTTGACGTCAGCCGCAAACAAATTCATGAGAGACTCAGCAACACACATCTTGGCAGAAGCAGCAGGAGAAATTAGGGCAATGGTTGGTTTTTCTCCCATAGCCAAGGCCTCACCGGTGGTGACGACACTTTCACCCAGAGAGGTGGCAGTGACACCAACATCGGCAACAGGCACCTGCCATGGGCCAACCATCTGGTCTCTGTCGATCAGACCAGTGACAGTTCTGTCACCAATTGTGATTAGGAAAGACTTTGAGCCCACAGCAGGAAGTTGCAAGACTCTCTCGAGGGCCTCAGAGAACTCCAGACCTTGTGAGGTGAATGGGGTCAACTTCAGTGGTCTGGAAACATCCGAACGAGACATCTTGGGTGGTTTTCCGAACAATACGCTCATCTCCAGATCAATCGGAGTGGTGTTCATGAGTTTGTCGGTCAGAACCAATCTCTGTTGAGAAGTTGCAGTCCCAACAACCGCATATGGAGCACGCTCTCTTTCACAGATTTCTCTGAAAAGTTCCAGGTCCTGTTGGGCAACACCAAGAACATAACGCTCTTGAGACTCATTACACCAAATCTCCATAGGAGACATACCAGGCTCGAGACTGAGAATATCTCTGAGCTCGAACTTGGCTCCCAAATCGTTGTCATGGACAAGTTCAGGAAGGGCGTTGGACAAACCACCTGCCCCAACGTCGTGTATGCACTGAATCGGATTACTTAAGCCGAGGGAAGTACACGAGTCGATAACCTGCTGGGCTCTTCTCTGCATTTCTGGGTTACCTCTTTGAACAGAAGCAAAGTCCAAATCAGCAGAACCTTCACCAGAAGCCACTGAAGAAGCGGCACCTCCTCCGAGACCAATCAACATGGACTGTCCTCCGAGGACGATGATGGCCGAGCCAGGAGTGATCTTGAAGTCCGTCTTGAGGGCCAATTGAGGTCTAACAGCTCCCATTCCACCAGCAAGCATGATTGGCTTGTGGAAACCTCTGAGCTCTTCTTTGGAGTCGGCGTTGGTCACTTTCGTAGTCAGGGTTCTGAAGTAGCCGTTGATACACGGCCTGCCGAACTCGTTGTTGAAAGCAGCAGAACCAAGAGGAGCCTCGATCATGATGTCTAAAGCAGACGCAATGTGGCCTGGCTTTCCAACATCGAGTTCCCAAGGTTGTTTCAAGTCTGGGATCAACAGATCCGAAACACTGAATCCAGAGAGACCACACTTGGACTTGGAACCTCTTCCAACGGCACCTTCGTCTCTGATCTCACCACCAGAACCGGTGGCAGCACCGGGGAAGGGCGAAACGGCAGTGGGGTGGTTATGGGTCTCCACCTTAATCAAAGTGTGGACGACCTCTTTCTTGGAGGACCAGACCTTCCCGTTTTTGTAGTCTGGGGCGTAGAAATAGGCTTCGTTTCCCTGGTAAATCGCAGCATTGTCACTATAGGCACTGATGGTGTATTGTGGTGTGACCTTGTCTGTGTTTCTGATCATCTTGAACAGAGAAAGGTCCTTCTTATCGCCATCTATGGTCCAATCCGCATTGAAGATTTTGTGTCTGCAGTGCTCGGAGTTGACTTGGGCGAACATGAAAAGCTCAACATCGGTGGGGTTTCTGCCCAATTGGCCCTTGAAAGCATCAACAAGGTAGTCGATCTCGCCCTTGTCCAGAGCAAGACCCAGGGTCTTATTGGCATCGACCAGGTTGTTCTTGGAAGAGAGCAGGTCCACAAACACCAGGGGCTTTGGCTCATGTTCCTCGAACAAATCGTTAAACTGAGGAGCATGTCTGTTCAAGAACACCGTCTGGGTCATTCTGTCATAGACCGAAACCAGACTGGCAAAGTAGTCCTTTTCGAGATACTCCAGGAATGGGAACCCGGGTCTGACTGAGATTAAAACAGCCAATCCCCTTTCAACTCTGCCAACATGTTCGGAAAGACCACACACCTCAACGATGTTGGTGGCCTTTGAAGACCACGGCGATATCGTACCAGAACGGGGAAGGATTCTCACAAGATATTCGTCTGCACCAAGCTCTGTGGTCTCAGCAGCATCTTGCACCAGCTTCACCAATCTGGCGTTTTGTTCGTCAGAAACATCCAGCTCGTTGTCATAACGAAGTAGCACTTTCAACTTGTCCAAAATATCGTCAGAGACGCCCTTGGACTTGTCATCTATGTGCACGTAATGCACATAACAAGACTTGATGGAGGTGACTACCGAGGAATTCACAAACTTGTTGATATCGTTTCTGAGATTTGCGACTCTGAAGCTTGAAAGAGCCTGAGGCCCGGGCAGCACCAGCATACCAGCATTGGATGTGGAACCAGACATATCGGTGGTAATAATGCTTCAGTTGTAGGGCAATGGCCTTGGGTAGATCTGAAAAGCACTCTTAGGACTAACTCACGGATATGGGTGCAACAACTTGTCGTACACCGATTCGCAGAGAGACCTGTAGTTGTGGGACCAGAATCAGAGATACTAGCTGAAAAACTTTAGGAAAAAACCCACGGTGTGAACAATAGCAGGAACCGTTTTTTCTCCTTCCTCCCTCCTACTCCAAATTTTTCGTCTGATGAAGGTGACTCTGCAAGGCGTGCGCCACAAGGTAGTGTGTACGCAAATACACCGATGGCTGTGCGATAAGGGTGTGGCTGGGGCTCTGAAAAAAAAAAAGACAACTCTAATAAATACGGATCAGTCTTTTTCCACTACCAAGCCATCTTTGCGACTTCTAAATCGATAATCATCGCGCTCGGTGTTACAGATCCATGGCTCAAGGTAATTTGAAGCTGAGCAAGAAGAAGCCCGCCAGGCTCACCAAGAGACAGCAGAATCCAAAGGCAGCTGCCCCTAAGGTTTACAGAGCGAAGAAGAACCTTACTGAGAAGAAAGTGCAGCTGTTGTCGAAACAGCATAACGGAGCGCTAATCTCTAACACAGAAAAGTTGATTGCGAGCAGAGTCGGTCATCTAGAATTGGTGAAGGGTAGTAGAAGAGAGATCGAGAAAGCAGCAAAGGAAAAGGCTAAGGCTAAGGCAGCAGAAGCTAAAGCCAAACAATGAAGGATATAGTGGTGAAGAAGGAGGATGTCTCCGAGACTCAAACAGGTGTGACTGGGAGTGAATTGGCCGAATTTCAAGCGAGTTTGCCAAAGGGCCCAACTACGGATCAAATGCTGAAGGCACCCAAGACCGCCAATACAGTCACCAAGATCATACACAGCGAATTTATCACCAATACTAAAGTGCTTATTGCGTCTGAGATCAAAGGAGTTGCACCAGATGATGCTTTCGAATAAGTTGTTAAAACTGAATGTACAGTATATTTCATTAAACATAAATAAGTGCTCCAAAAACACATTAAGCTGCATTTACTGCTCGAACTTCGAGTCCAGTTTAGACAACCGCTTCATCATCTCCTGTCGTATTTCCGAGTTCAGTCCGTGTTGTGAGTTGTAGAGGATATCCTTTTTGTTAGACTGGTTGTCTCTCTGGTGCTGTTCCACCAGCGATATTTTGTCCACATTGGAAGGTGCTGATGTTTCCCGTCTCACTCGTCTGATCTGCTTGATATCATCCGGAACTTCTGGGCCAACCATTTAGAAACCTGTGAGACCAAATAAAGAACCAGCTGAAAGAGATTGCATGAAAGTATCGCTAAGAACATGTAGTTTGATCAGAGAGACAAGGCGAGAGATAATTTACGTGCACCAAACAATAGATGTTACACGACCGCAAAGGCAGCCAACTCGAGGGCCCTTTCACGAGTTACAACAGTTTATACCAATACCCTCACAACCCTCTGTCAATTGATCAATTAATTGCAAAGATGAAGCTTTTGGGCCCTATTGCTGTCCTTTTAGGATCCATCTCTGTTGGAGTGGCAGCATCCGATGCAGCTGTCTTCCAGTTGTCTGATTCGGCCGCTAAAGGAAGGGTACCTGTTCTCAACGGAGTTGACGCTGTGCTCAATCTTGCCGACAGATTCGGTGTTTCAGGCTTTTATGATTTGGAGGAGGTATGTGATTTATATTGCTAGACGGGTTTTGGATTCATGACTAGGCGATTTACTAACAATTTATAGTTGACGGATGCTCGCTCCCTTGAGATCGGCCAGAACAGCGTGCCATCTGCACAGCATCCGCAGTTGTTACTCGTTGTCAACGGGGTAGAGAACCCTGATAGCTTGTTTGAAAATGCAAAACCTTTGTTCGAAGTCTCTGAGGAAGACAATAGACTTCTGGACTTTTTGTCGCAGTTACCAGGCGACATTGCCCGCATTCAACCCGAATTGTCATTGACGAGGTTGTCTGAAGAAATTTCGTTGGTATCTGAGACCACAGAAGACTCTCTGGTGCACTTATGGCACCAGCATTTTGACAAATCGTTGAACAGAGAAGCTAACAAGTTTCTGGACGACACTTGGGAGACGCTCAAGGACACATTTTATCTCCTTTCGGTGCAAGATTCAGCCTCAACACCCGAGGAAAAGCGCAACCACAAGAGATCCATCAATTTAATTAGTGATGAACTTTTCATCAACGAAATGGCACAATTGGAATATTTCTTTGATAAGCCAAACCCAGCCAGAACAACGGTGATCAACCTGAATTCCCTGGTTTCGATTTTGAAGAAGGCTGGTAAAGAGTCAAGAACTTACGAGCTTGCAACACGCATTATGGGTGACTTGATCATGAGACACTCCAGCCAGTCGAGTCCATTTGAAACTACAGTGGTGGTCCTGCCATTGTCGCAGCAACTGACCAAAATCTCCGCCCCTCTTCGCAAGAGAGCCGAATTTTCTCCAATTTCCAAAAGAGCAGAGGAGCAAGTCTTTGCCTCTTCAGACTCATGCTATTCAACTATAGAATTGTGCAAATCATCCACATCTTCTTGCTCTGGTCACGGATCGTGCTCGCAATCGGGAGACTGCTGGAGTTGTGTGTGCTCCTCAACCACCACAGACAGCAAGACTACCAACTGGTCTGGTGCTGCGTGTCAAAAAATAGACTACTCCGTTGAATTCAATCTGTTCCTCTGGACTGGTGTGGTGCTGACGTTCCTGTTTGTGTCTGGAGTCAAGCTCCTGGCCAGTTGCGGCAGCGAGGAGTTGCCAGGTGTGTTGGTTGCGGCCACTGTTGTGAAGAAGTCAAATGCCTGAGGCAAGGTAAGGATTTAGAAGAAGACGAGAGATCTCATGAAATAAACCACGTTAAAGTACTGAAAGTAGACATATATTCGTCCATGACAGGATCGTTGCGTGCGGCGGTCAAAGCCAGTAGGTTACCCGGCGGCGTATTTACGGACGTGGACAGCTCAAAAAAAAATTCAAATTTTCACTAAGGGCTCCCGTTTGGGAGGGAAAGAAAAAAAATTCCAGCCTTAACACTGTTGAAAACTCTGATAGCTCTTCCCAATCCCGTCTTTCTTTGCGTTTTTTTGTGGTGCTAAACACATTATCAATACAAAGATGGCTGGTTTAGATTACCTCTTGTTTGAAGAGGCCATGGGTTACGCCGTCTTCAAGGTCAAGCTGGCCCAAGACGACGTCGGATCCCGTCTCAAAGAGGTTCAAGAGGCCACCAAAGACCTGTCCAAGTTCTCCAAGATTGTCGAGCTTGTATCGTTTGCTCCTTTCAAGGGAGCTTCCCAGGCGCTTGAGAATGCCAACGAAATCAGTGAGGGTATTGTTTCCGAGTTTTTGAAGGCTGTTTTGGAGATGAACATCCCAAAGGGTTCCGAGAAGAAGAAGATCCAGCTCGGTATCTCTGACCGTTTGCTTGGTCCTTCCATCAAGGAAATTTTCCCATATATCGACTCGCAGTCCAATGAGGTGGTGCAGGATCTGCTGCGTGGTGTCAGATTGCACGCCTACAAGCTGTTGAAGGAGCTTTCTGAGGGAGACCTCGAGAGAGCCCAGCTCGGTCTGTCTCACGCCTACTCCCGTGCCAAGGTTAAGTTCTCTGTTCAGAAGAACGACAATCACATCATTCAGGCCATTGCGCTTTTGGACCAGCTGGACAAGGATATCAACACCTTCGCCATGAGAGTCAAGGAGTGGTACGGTTGGCACTTCCCAGAGCTGGCCAAGCTCACCCCGGACAACTACACATACGCCTCTTTGGCCTTGCAAATCAAGGACAAGTCTTCTCTGACTGACGAGAGCTTGCACGACATCGCCGCGATCGTCAACGAGGATGCTGGTTTGGCACAGAAGATCATTGACACAGCCATGATCTCCATGGGTCAGGACATATCCGAGCAGGACATGGACAACGTTATCACATTTGCTGAGCGTACCGTCTCTATATCGGACTACCGTAAGGGTTTGTACAAGTACTTGACTGACAAGATGCACACTGTTGCTCCTAACCTGACCGAGCTGATTGGTGAGGTTGTTGGAGCCAGGTTAATCTCGCATGCGGGTTCTCTGACCAACCTGTCCAAGCAGGCCGCTTCTACTGTGCAAATTCTCGGTGCCGAGAAGGCCCTTTTCAGAGCACTGAAAACCAAGGGTAATACCCCAAAGTACGGTTTGATCTACCATTCCTCCTTTATCGGTAAGGCCAGTGCCAAGAATAAGGGTAGAATTTCCAGATACTTGGCCAACAAGTGCTCAATAGCGTCCAGAATCGACAACTATTCCGACGATCCAAACAACACGTTTGGTCTTATCTTGAAGAAGCAGGTCGAGGAGAGATTGAACTTTTACGACACCGGTGCTCCACCAATGAAGAATGCGGATGCCATCAAGGAAGCCATTGCCTTGAATGGAGCCAATGCTGTTGCCGATGACTCTGACTCCGACGAAGATGTGAGCATGGTTGATGCTGACTCCAAGAAGGAGAAGAAGGAGAAGAAGGAAAAGAAAGACAAGAAGGAAAAGAAGGAAAAGAAAGACAAAAAGGAGAAGAAGGACAAGAAGGAGAAGAAGAGATCTACAGACTCCGAGGAAAGTCCAAAGAAGAAGAAGTCCAAGAAGTCCAAGGATTAAGTGCTTTGATTGGAGGGAATGATCTGTTGTCGATCTTTTGGTTTTTTTCCGCTTCTCAAATCACCCGAAACCATCTTTTTGGTCTATCCCCCGCATTTTTCAGGTATCTCTCTCATTTGACTCTTAAGCTTTTTTTTATGTTTGTTACACTAATAACTAAACCTGCAATAAAAATCATCTGGGGAAAGTCCAGTTAAACGCCCTGAGCCAATAAGCAATGTTTATATATTATACTCTGTTCTGGTGGTATCGGCTATTTGATAAAGCATTTAGCCTCACATTAGTTGCATCTATTGACTCAGCATTCGAAATGGCGAGCGACAGCGTTAATATCACGAGGTGATACTGACTTTTATGCTGAGGCACAACTCGCCGGGATAATCCTCGGGATAGTGTTTGCGATACCGGTCGGCATAGTAATATTCGGTGCTCTAGTGACGATATGTTGCTGGCCATGCATAAAAGATTATGAGAGGGTCGAAGCAAGGAACAAAGTCGATGCAGAAGCAAATGTTGGGCTTTCTATCGTCATACATGCAACGGGAAACCAACAGTCAAACACAGGTCTGATAACAACATGCCGGTGAAGCTGCTACTAAAGAAAAGTTGCGGTAGCCTCTGGTAGCACATGATGCCCCTCTCTTAGGCTTATGCGGTTAATGCAATTTTGACACGGATGCACGCCTATGCGGGCCAGGGCTGCCAAATGCACCCGGCCCCGAGATCCCTAGTCTTGTTCCAGTTTAAGTAACTCCTGCTTTGTATTTATAACACTTGAATAGCATACCAAACCAAAATTTCGATTATCTTGCAAATGTCGACACCAATCACGATTAACGGCGGGTTTAGCATCGTGTCGTCACAAGACTCTGGGTCTCAGAGCACCCCGCTCTCGTCCTCTACACCTTTCCGGGCAAGCCCCGATAACGCCCAGTCTCTGTCTCAAAGGCGTACGTCTGGCCAGATAGGTCTTCAAAAGAGGAGGGCATCATCTTTTACATCGGCCTCGTCGCCATGGGCGAGACGTCGCAGCTTTTTGTCAACTTCCATGATGTCCAATGAAAAACACTCGGTCTATGAGATGAGTTCACACTATTATGGCGCCAGTTCTTTACGGTCTGTTGGCGGTACCAGTATTCCGTGCTACTCTATGTCTTTACGGGAGTCTCAAGGCTTTATATGGAACCAGGACTTGTTTGCATCGCAATACCAGCAGGCGAGAGCACTTCTTCATCAGGATGACGACAGCGATGAGGAAGATACCCCCACCGCTTCCAGAAGTTACAGTTCCAGTCGCTACAGTGACACTTCTGGAATAGGGAAAGTTGAGGTTGTGGATATTGTTTTGAGTGATGGTGACTTCGAAGAGGAAGACGAAGAAGACGAGGAGATTTTCAAGAGCGATCATCACCAGTGAGTGGTCGTCACAGGCGTTTTTTTACTTTCATTGGTGGATATTTGGGTTTAAGGGTGAATGCGGAGTCATACAGGCTCGCAGGGAAGTTTTCAGTTAAAGTAACGAAAGACAATTACGTTATGGTTGAAGTTGGGGAATAGACGGTAGAGTGCGTAGCCGCTTAACTACCAGTTAGCGAGAAGCACTGATAACTATATGGTGATCATAGGATGGCCTTTCAGGGAATTACTTTCAGTCACAAATTGATTTGTAGATCATATAATGTATTATAATTGGCTTTGAGACCGTTCGGGATGACGACTATCGCGGTGAAATTTCCCACTTCTACTTACGTATCTACATGCACCTTAGCAGCTTACTTTCACTCTTGCTTTCAGCAGTCATAATTGTTACACATTTTCCTTAAAATTCAACTCATTTTTTTTTCTTGAACAGAGAAGTTGCTCCACCAAGAACCTTGGCACCGGCTCCAACACCAGTTCCAAGAACCTTTCCACCGGCACCGATGATCATTGTTCCTGCAGCACCAACTGCCTTAGGACCCGAGATCAGATTGATACCAGCAGAGTTCTCAGTCAGCTTCAAGACATAGTGTGGCTCAAACTGATATTCGATGATGGCTGATCCAGCTGGATTCTTATCATCGTCAAACAATGGGATCTCTTTTTCAACCCATGACTTTGTCACGGGGTCAATGTCCTGAAGAGAGATAGTGGCCTCACACAGCTTATCGTCTTGCTCAATACCAATATCCCAATCGTTACACTTCAACCGCAAAGTTGATGTCACTCTGCTGCTCAAAGTGATGCTGAATTCCTCATTAGTCCACACTGGTGTAAGTGTCTTCTTGATGGTCTTGGTCTTATGAACCTCCTCACCGTTAATGTATGCTTTGATGAAAGGATCTGACTTTCCGTTGCTGTCACCAGCAGGAATGCCCGAGGCACTCAGAATCCTCACCTTCAGCTCACCGGAATTGAGAATGGAGTCCAAAGCTGGCAGCTCCTTCATATTGACCGGAATCCAGCGACATTGCACACGAAGGGTGTTGCTATTGCTCAGATCCAGCAAAACTGGTTTCTCATAGGATCTTCTGAGCAGCTGGAGAGTTGGAACTGTCACTTCTGCATACGCCTCCTTCTTGATATGGTTATCAGGTTTTCCGGTAAGGCGGAATGTCACCGTGGAGTAGTCAAGCTCTTTCACCAAAAAGTCACCGGTAGTAGCAATGCGTGACTGTCCAGCACTGACAACTGGAGAAACATAATCGGCATAGCCACGGTCATCGAAAAAGGCCTGGACATGACCTGATGACGAGAACTTTCCGTCAAACACACTGAACACAAACACACCTTGTTGGTAGTCAGTCACCTTCTCAATAGGCAAGATGATCTTATGGCCATAGATGTCAGCATCAAGGTCATCCTCTTCAGAGGACTCTTGCTTTTTAGCCTTGGGATCCGACTCGGATTCGGCAGCGGCAGCCTTCTTCTCACGAATAGCAGCCTCTTCCAGGATCTCCTCTTGGCTTCTGGTTGGAATAGTTGGGTAGAAAGCCAGTGAGTAGGTAATAGTTCCCTTAGGACCCTTTTTGCTGATCAATCTGGACTCCTTAAGTTCACCAACTGTCTCGATATAATCACCTGACTCACTTTTCTCAATGAAATCATTCAGCCTTACATCGAAAGAACCGAGAGTTCTGTCCTGTTGGTTCTTTTCAAAGTCCATTGCCTCGATCTTGAGACGCTGGTTAGGTGAGGAAACGGGGATCCAAAGAGCATTCTCGTAAACAGCATTGGTTGTGTTTTCGATCACTGGAGTACGGGCCTTGGGGATACTGTTCACCAAAACACGCACATATGGGTCCATATCTCCAAAGGTATCCAAGTTTCTAAGGTCAGTAGCCTTCTTGATGTACACACGGACAACTCCGATTGGCTCGGTGTATCCGATGGAGCCATCGACTCCAGTCATGGCCACAGAGCTCCACACACCACTGAGCTTGATTTCTCCCTTGCCCTTGGTCATTGGGAACCATGGCTGGTCCACAACTGTTGCATCAATAATGTCCGAAAGGCGGAGCGTTCTTGAACCAACTAGTTTCTTCTTATCATCGCGAAGAATGACACGCACCTTGGCCTTGCTGCGGTCGGTAATGATGTCTTCATGGACAGCACTGAAGGTTGGGTTTGCGGTTTTCTTCACGACAGAAGAAGTTGCCTTGAGCTCATCGTTGAGATAAAGCTCGACGAAAGTACTGAGCGGCTTCGCGTCGTCTTCAGAGAAGGCTCTAGCTTCGGTGATCTCGAAACGAGCAACACCAGTGTTGAGATCTGGGGGAGCATCGTAGGATCCGTCTGGCAAAGTAGCACCTTGCAGGGCAGGCATAAACTTGAGGTCAACCGTCAACTCACCAGCAGGCTTGTTGTTTCTCAAAAGAGGCAGCTTGACGTTCTTGAGAGTGTTCTTATCCATGAGATCCTCCATGTCATATAACACAGCACCAATGAGTTTGTCCTTCTTTCCATCATTCTCATCGTAGCACATAATCCACAGAGGGTCAGAAACAGTCTTGAGCATCACATTGACCTTCTCGTTCCACACCGGAGTGTACGTATCGTCTATAGTCTTAGTCTTGCCGAGAACAGTGTTACCAAATCCAAAAGTCAGATATGGGTCCACCGTATTTTCGAAAGTATCAACACCCTTGAGGCCAGTTGCAGACTTGGCGGTGACCTCCAGAATTCCAACGGCGCTGCCAAAGGCGTTACCAGCAAGTAGCTGTTCAACGTTGAGTTGGAACGAGAGAGGGTCAAAAACAATTGGGCCCACAAACTTCTTCACCATTTCGTTGATGAATGGATAAAGACCGGGGAAAGAGAGAACCTCACTTGCGAAAATGGAGTTTCCACCAAATGGTTTAGCCACAAAGTCGAACTGAGGAGGTTCTACCAAAGAGACGTTGATGGTCTTGATGTGGGGGAACTTCGTCATCATTCTGAAACGGACACGGACATTGACCTTGAATGCCAAATCTGACACAACAACTGGAAAAGTGATACCGAACAGTTTTGCCTTGACGATGACCGTCTGGTTGACCTTATTCTTCAGTTGTTTGACAGTAGCATCGGCGAGCGTATTGGGAGTCATAGAAACAACCCAGTCCATCACCACCACATCGTCAGCGCTTCTGGAAAGAGTCTTCACTTTGTCAATTCTTGGTGGCTTGGTCCCCATGGTGAAGGTGTCGAGCCACAGTTGCTTCACAAATGCTGGAGCAGGAGATGCGGCCAAAATTGGGTTAGCCTGCTCGCAGACGATCTGGGAAATTGAAGGCTCCAAAAGGATCCAGAACTTATCAAGAAAGGTATTAAGCCAGTCCATACTCTCAAAGTCACTCTCAATCTGGTGAACAGAAAATTCTCTCTGGGCATCTAGTCTTAACAACGATCTGTACTTGCGTATGGAGGAACGGTAGTAAAGGGCAGCGGGAACAGTGATCAGAAACACGGGGCCAACGCTGAGCTTGAACTTTCCAACTACCCAACACAGAAACGAGGCCAGAATCAGAATCGCAACAGTATGGTACCAGTCTCCGTAGAACTTATCTGGGAGATAGTCATCGATCCAGGTGGCTCTAGACAGCATGTCGGTAACCTCGTCATCTGGCGTCAAAACATCCTGCTCTTCCCAGCCAGAAACTTCCTTCCAACCACGATGAGCTGAAGTGTGAGGTTTTCTTTTGGCAGCTTCTTTGTCCAATGCCTTTTGCAAAGACTCCTTGTCAATGGACTTGCTTGGCAGGTTGTCAGTCTGCATTGACTGGGTGATTTCATCCTGGGGAGGGTTAGTATTGCAAAATTCGAACCATTTCTGAGCTTTTGTCTCCAATCAAATAATTGAGTACAAAAACTTTACAATTGAACGGATCTACTCACTTCGGTGTTCACAGAACTCGTCTGTTTCGGAGGAGCAATTGCTTGGCCTGGCTAGAAGAGGTTAGTACTTAGTCTCATGTAACCGCGTCAAAACAAACTTACCGCAACGGACATCGTGTCAATTACAGTTGGCAACACGAGCTATTCAACAATTCTCCAGTTTAAACCGGTTTGAAGAGATAAACGTTCTGGCTTCAGAGGAACATTTAACTGTTGTAAGTGGCTTTTCTTCCCGTGAAGCTGGCAGCTGAAATTCGGCACGGCCACGACCGCTCCACATCTCAATGAGGTCACGTGATGGTACATTTTTCAGTTGGTGTGTATGGTCGTGGGTTTGAATGTGTAAATATCGAGTTTTTATTACAAAAAAACACCAATTGGAGTACCAAAAATAGACTACGGAGAATTCTACACGTTCAAGATGATTAATTCGTGGCGTGGCATCTTATCGTATGGGGTATATCGTTACTTTGTGTGGGCATCAGATGTCCTTCAGATGTCCTTCAGGATCTTGGTCTCGAGCATCAGTTCCTCGTCGTAAATGTCGTCGTCATCTTCGTAGAACCGCTGGAAGCTTTCACTGATGAAGATCCCCACACATGTGGTGACACAACTCAATGCAAAAACCTTATCGAACAGTTTTTCGATAAGCTTGCCTTCCAGGTCTGGATAACCCAGCGCACTCACCAGACTATCCGAAAGAGCATGAGGCAAATTTGCCAATAATAGTATCGTCGTGGATAGAATGTAAATCCCCGAGAGCTCGGCCGTTAGAAGGGACCTTACCGTGGAAAGTCTATTTTCTGGGGCAGATCTGGCTGGGCGAATCTTGACGGGAAGCAGCTTTTTGAGCGAGTTAAACGTCAGAAGAACACTCGAAAAGGAACAGTAGAATAATGCACCGGAAAGAATGAAACTGAGCTCGATCACAAGCGAATCCTCGTCCAATCCCTGGTTCCACGACTTGACCAGCTTGGCCAGGGTGACGGCAAGTGCATCCTGAGACACCTGATTGGCCGGAATGGGACCTTCGAGGACCTTTTCTGGCGATATATATTCGTGGTAAAGGATCACAGGCAATCGCAGGCATAAAATGGATATCACCTTGTAACAACAGTAGACCGCAAATACCCTTCGACCACCAGAAGCAAACTTTCCAGCGATTCTGGAGCCTCGCAATTGGGCCTCATGAGCTGTGGTAAGTCTTCCAAGATCAAGGTAGATAGCGCGCTCCATCTGGATCAAAGCATTGACCTCATTTCGCAGGTCTGTCTGCGAAGAAGAACCGGCTCCAGCCCTAAACAGCTTGTCGCGAAACGAAGAAGACTGTGTCACATCCGGCGCCGCTGCTTCTGCAAGCTCGAGATCATGCTGACGTCTACTCAGGAGCTCGTCTGTTGTCCTCAAAGTAGCAGCCATGTTGGCAATGTCGGTTTCCTTTACAGGCTTGGCTCTGCGTAAGAAACAATAGAAAGGCTGAGAAATAGAACCCATTCCAGACAAAAATGCCAGTGCAACTACCCCAAGTAAAGTCAATTGACGAAGAGATCGAGAAACATAAGTATCGTCTGTCGATTCAATGTCTTCAGTGGCAAATGCTCCTCGCAAGGTTCCGAGCACAGTGGTCCAAGCTAGCAGCCCTACTGCCGTAATCACCGCCTGTATTTTGGCATTGAGCGAGATTTTGCGAATCCATGAGGCAAAGAAGGCAGCAGGAATGACATATGTCAATAAAACAATAAGGGTGGGAACCACAGCGTGCCAGGCAAATACCTTGGAATCATGGTTCATCAGCTGAAGGATCTCCAGTAGCACCAACACTATCACCAACGCATTGCACGACAAAGTGAAAGCAAAAAGTACACGAACAACTCTTGTCCATGCAACACCATGAGTGTAGCCGGTTGATGGCTTTGAAAGGTCTTCGTAAGCGTGTTTGAGCCCGAGCTTGCGATGGTCGATCTCTATAGCGGGTGTGTCAAAGAGACGTGGGATCAGTTTGAATACCACCGAGTCGCTCCACACGTAAAGCAGGCAAAATGCGCCAAACAAGGGAACAACTCCAAGGATGGTCTCAGGTGCCATTTTTCAACAAACGATTAGGGACAGGAGAAAAGAGGGACGTAGAAAATGAAATTGAAGCTCTTATAACCCACACCAGGGCTCTTGTGGGTGGTACACTACGGAGAGCGGCTGATCTTTCTTTGGGCGCTTAGATCAGGCGGTTAAGTTTTTCAGCGGTTGATCGTTTGTGCGATCTGCAATGAGAATGCAGACCGTGATTTATTCAAAAGTTAAATTCAAATGCCATATCTATCACTTCAATTAGGCGTATGCTCAAATGAGCTGGATTAAATGTCAAGGGGCTAAAAAGAAAGAAAGAAAGCAGATACTATATAATCTAAAATTACGAGCTTGGGTTCGAGATCTTCTCGGAAACCTCTTGGGCTCTGTGGCTGAGACCGGACTTGGTTTCGTTGATTTCAGTAGGGGCAGCGACAGCCTCGATGAGTTCGTCGTACTCCTCGTCAACGTTGTTGACTGGTCCCTTATACCACTTGTGAGCATCGAGCCAGTACCAGCCGCCAGCACCAATGAAGACGAAACCGAGCAACACAACAGTGTAGTTCATGTTCTCCTTGGTGGCAGGCATGTAGTTAGGGAACACAAACACGACAGAAACAAAGACGGTCCAGAGACAGGCGTAGGCCATCACAGGCTTGGAGAAACGACCCATGTGGAAAGGACCCTTCTTGACCCCCATGCTCTCGGCATTGAGGAGAAAAAATGCAATGACAATAATGTAAGACCAGTCAGTAGCAATGGCACACGCAGAAAAGATGGCATTCATGGCAGTCACGGAGCCGAGGTTGATGCACGAGAGACAAGCGTTGATGAAGGTGATCAACCAGACGCATCTGACAGGAGCTCCAGTGCGCTTGTCCAAGTGGTGCCAGTAGTCCGAGTATGGAAGACCTCTGTCTCTGGCAAAAGACCAAAGCGAACGAGAAACGTAGCAGATGGCAACGGCACCACAGAACCAGAGAACCACAAAGCAGATCGAGAGGTAGGCAGTGGCTGCTGTCTTGCCCATGGAGTACTTGAAAATTTCAACAATTGGCTGACCGGAAGAAGCAGCAAGAGTTCCCTCAAGATCCGTGCCCATACACAAAGTGAAGACAATAACCAAGACCCAGCCCATGACGGCGGTGGTGGTGAGAGCAGTTGCAATGGCCAAAGGAGTGGTGTAGGCGGCTTCGTGGACTTCCTCAGACATACGCGAACTTGCATCGTAACAGGTCATGACCCACGAGACGTTGAGGAAACCAAACAAGAAGGACCAGCCCTTGGCATCCCAACCAGTAGAATTGACAACAACGCCGAATGTGTAGTGGGCAGAATTGATCTCTGGACACTTGACCAACATCGTGACAATGAGGGCGATGGTGGACAGGATGTTCACGATACAGTAGTACTTAGTCACCGAAGAAAGCACTGAACCAGGCAGAGAGTTGATGGCACCGTGAGTGGCCATCACCAGGATGGATACGGCAGTAATGTGGCCTCTGGTTGGCACGTAAGTGTAGTCAGAGTACATAGACACAGTCTGAAGCAGCAGGGTAGCAGCACCAAAATCTGTGGAGCACGCTCCGGTCAAAGCACCGAGGATAAAAAGCCATCCGTCGATCCAGCACATTATGGGCACGTATTTTGGAGGAACAACGTATTTTAACACGTAGTACATTCCTCCCGAGGTTGGGAAACACGAGGTGATCTCGGCCACGGACCAGGCAATACACAGACATCCAATAGAGCCCACGAACCAACACCACACTCCAGCAGCTGGTCCACCGGCCCACAGAGGATACAGGTAGGTGATGGCAATAGTTCCCATCAGACCAGAAATGGAGAGTGCAAACGAGAAAGTGGACAAGAAACCGTAGTTTCTCGAAAACTCCTGCTTGTATCCCAACCCAGCCAAAACCTTAGCATCTCCGTCGAGCTGAACACCCGTGGCCGTGGTAACGATAGGAGATAACTGTTCAACGTCTTTCATTGTCAAATCGAGCGATAATGTTGAGCGTTGTCAAAATTCCCAAGAAAAAAAAAGGTTGAAAGAAGACGGATGAAAAGTTTTGCAGAAGGTGTGTGCACGAGATGGCGGCCTAATTCTAGTAGCTAACTGATTGGACAATCCTACTTTTGCCGAGAATTTCCCTAACGCAAATACGTGGATTCCAAGGTTATATATAGAGCACGAAAGTGGTTTATAATAACTACAGGAAAATTACACGCAGAATAATACAAATCAATAACGGCACCGAGTCTCTTATCCAATGCAATAAAAATTCCGAGTAACCGTCCAGCTTTCCCAAAAGGGTCCACCATTCAGACTGTCAGATCAGCCTGTCAGCACGCCGGGATTAGATTCCAAACCTCGGCCTGAATCTAGATACACGATGCCAGGGCATTGAAAAGTGCACTTGATGACCGAAAGAAGTAAAAAGACAGGAGACAGCAGCATTGGCGTAAGGTCATTATCTGCAGTTTGGGTCCTTATCTAAGGGGAGATACTTGTAAGCTTTTGACTGCTACAAAACGGCAACCATCGGGGGAATTCCGGTGAAACTCCTGCAGAGTGGAGTAGTGCTCTCGATCTATCTATTCGAATAATATTTTGCAAAAATATTGGCATGTTTGATCGCAAACACTGAAGATGGGATCGATGTGCTACCCAGTAAGGCGGGGATTTGAAAGGCTTCGACGTGCCTTATCTCGCTTGTCAGCCCGATACCGTAATCTAATACATCATCGCTTAATCTGACAAAGATAACAAGACCCGGTTATCTTGGACCTTGCACCATTTGGTACCCCAAATTCCGCACCTCGCTGAAGCTCGTTGCAAACGTCCCTCCAGTGAGCGCAGCAAGCCCTCGAAATTCCGAACAAGGACTGCTTGCCCGAATTGGGAAGGCAATTCCGTTTCTGCTCACATAATCGGCCGGGTTACCCAACGCAATAAGTGGAATGCTCATTACATAATGCTTTATGTAATCTTCGCTTAATCCGCGGGATCTATGATGCTTATGTCAGCTTGACTCGCTGCGGAATGCCTAATTACTTATAACTCACAAGACAAAGTTAACACCCAAAAAACGTATTGAAACAACTAAAAGAAACATTCAAATTCAACCGTTGGTCCATATCCACAATTCCCCTTCCCTTACACGACCCGTTTGGGCTCAGAATGAGCTCCAGGTCCAATCAGTAGGCATTCCTACACTGTTCATCCTTGTTCTGGCTTCTTCTTTTGCACGCTCTTCGCTCCGCAGGTTTGCAATCATGGGTTCCTCCTCATACGTTATTCCGCTATCACCATCTGAGTACTTGCGTTTGAGGAAAGTCTCCCAACTACTGAAGCACCCAGGACACACTCGGCACATCACGCCGTGGACAAGATCGAATTTGGCCATCAGGTTCAAAGCAGCGCGCGTTCCCAGACATGACGAGCAGAAAATCTCGCCGCAACGACGGCAGTGATGTCTGCGAACCAAAATTGAAAATTTCGCACTGCATCCTCCGCAGTAAACCCTTTTAGCGTTTGGAACCCAATGATTATGAGTGGGCTCGACGTTATCAGCCTCGGCAGAACGCTGTGAAAGTGTGGTAACAAACCTCTGCAACTCATTAGAGTCTACGTCGCTCTCGCACTCTATTGACTGGCTGCGGCTGGATGACATGGTGTAATTAGCCTTCGTAGGCGGCCTTAACACAGCAGGAACGTAATTGGGAGTTTTGGGCTCATTAATTTGCTTCAAAGGGCCCATAACGTTCATGCGCTCACGTGGGTCTGATTTTGCTGGCTGGTGCCGCTCTCCCCTCTCATCGCTTGTGCGGTTCGTTTCCAAGGCCGCAAGCGTCTGGGCCAACTGCGGCTGCTGTCTCGGCGAGTAGTTCTCGGTGGAATATCTGCGACGAAGATCAAAACTTGCTGGCAAGTACACTTTCGTGTCCTGGGATCCGGAAGATCCAGTACGTGACTCGGTTCCAGAAGTATTCGAAATACTCCCGGATAGGGGTCTGGATGGTGGTGTTTCAGTAGTATCAGGTAACAGTTGCTGTAGCGTCATCCTCGGCGCGCGGATTCGTTCATCGTAGTCCAAATCGACCGAAACCTCTTCTATAACTACCCCTCGGTATTTATTCACGATACTCTGCTGCTGTTGAGCGCGGGAGTCCTCGGGGGAGGCGGTTGTCGAGTGGTCAGGCTGTACATTCGATATGGCAGAGTGCGTCGACGTCATTCTGGAGCGTATAGGCTGTTTTAGAAACGACAGCGAATCGCCCATCACCTCTGTCTGCTCCGACATAGCGTGAGACTTTTCGAAGAGTATTGGCGATTTTCAAAGAGTCTGAGAACAGAACAAAGAAGCTTTCACCCTGATGATGCAGCCGAATGTCCCTTGCCCATACTGGAATGAGTCGTGTGCTTGTCAAAGATAAGTCGGCACGCGCGCGGCCGAACGGTTAGATTTAAATGTACGAAAAGAAAGAAATATTGCTTATTAAAAAGTAGCAATATTGGTTAGTGTGATGTGGATCTTGAAGTTTTTATTAATCACCAAGTGAGAGATGTTTTGACTCCCCCGGTTATGCAAATTCAGTCTTCTTTGTCAAATTGCCGCTCGATCGAGGAGCCGCTTGAAATCAAACGGGTGGAATCGGCAATGCGCCTAACGGCAAATGCGCCTCAGTGGATTGGCCGCAGGGTAAATGGAAGTTTGAGCGTTGCAAAATCTCGGTTTTTCCGCCAAGTCTCAAGAAAACATGAATGTTCCTTAATATGATTAGAGAATCTTATTTTAAGCCCCTTCTAAACCATGCTAAATCATATTTATTACTGAAGCATATTCAACTCTTCATCGCCTTCAAGCCGGAACCATATACATATCCAAGTAGGGTAATGGGTGCTGTGTAATCAAAGATTAATACGATGATTGGTAAGGCCACAACTGGAATTTACACGACTCATGTGCTCCTTTCCTAGACGCTTCTCGAACCTTAGCAATACGGGGTATTGACCACAACCGTTGCCAATGCAGGTGCCGTTCACATCAATTTACAAGCTGCGAAAAGTGGCGGACACATCGGCAAGGTCGTGCTTTGTGTGCTACAAGCCGTCTGTTTCGGTGCTGGTTTCCTTGCCGAATGCATCTTCTAAAGACCCCGACTTCTTCTATGTGTGTGAGGCGCATCTTCGTGACTCCAATTTCTGCTCCATTCGGTATATCGAAGAGTCACCCAGTCAGGACTCGGTTGGTGCTGACAAGAAGTCTGAAGTCTTGTCAATTCAAGCAGAGGTTGCCAATCTAGAAAAACGTCTTCGCAGGCTCGAGGATAAGCAGAAGGCAGCTGCTAGTACGTTGAATGCTGTTGTCGGATACTTCACCAAATCATCGGTTGAAGAAAAGAAAGATGACGATTCCAAAGAGAGCATTTCCAAGGAGCTCAAGGACCCGAAATTGGAGATCGTTGATGTCAAGAAGGAACTTAGCTTTAAAGTTGCTGAACTTAGAGCACTGGAAAAGCGGTTTACGCGGTACCAGCTAGACCCTGCAATTTATCGCGCACGCTTAATGAAGTTTCATGAACGTCAGCGGCAAAAAGAACACCAGAAGTTTCTTCAGAACCCAGCCAGTTTCCCTAGCGTAAGCTCTCTTCCATCTCCTGGTGAGAAGGCTGATAAGGGTGACGATAAGTCGAATGATCCTGGGGTTAGTCCTGGGGATAACCAGACAGAATAGAGAGTCTAGACTAATCATACTTCATTTTTTAAGCTATACATACAGGCCTCTTCAAGTCTGCGCCTCGTTATTCACTCACTCTCGGACTTAGTTTACTCCTCTCTCTTGCACCCACTCCTCCCACTTTCCCACATTATTCTTGTAACAATTGCCCTCAACAAAATCAACATTTCCCTCGAGACTTGCGAAGGAGAACCGCTGTTGGGAGCCGATCAAATCGTCCAGTTCTTCCACTCCATCGGAGACCTTTCCCAGACTCTTGGCCTCTAGCTTCCGTTGAGTCTCAATCTCTTCCTCAAGCATCGTGCGTATCCTTGTAGGCTTCTTGGATGTGAAAAGATCACAACGGTTGCAGCATACCACCATGTCCACCCCGTCTGGACGGCCTTCGGTTGCCTTGAAGATGTCGAGCATTTGGCGGGCCGCGAGCTCACAATACTCCTTGGAAAACGAAGCACTGTCAACAACAAACAAGATACCCTTGAGTTTCCGAACAAATGCGGGATCCCGCAGATTTGCATGCAAATAGAGCTGTTGAAGCTTTGGATGGCCGGGGTAATCGATCAAAGTGAAAGTCCCTGGTGCAGATGGCACCGTATATGCTAGTTCAATCGTGGGCACCTGCGACATTACTGTTCCCACCGGTAGTACATGGTTTGTCAAAAGCTCAAAAAGCACTGTTTTTCCGCTTCCAACGGGGCCAACGATTGCAAACGTCGGACTATCTGTACCGAAGCTAGTTCTTCCGGATAGAAACACCCAGGCCAACAGAATCACCAATCCAAGAAGGGCCGTTATGATGTATATGTAGTCCATCTTAGGGAGATTATGAAGGATATTGAAAGCTCCTAAAATAAGAACTGATGGTGGTGTTGAAATGTCGTACT
This sequence comes from Kuraishia capsulata CBS 1993, assembly GCF_000576695.1. Classification (NCBI taxonomy): domain Eukaryota; kingdom Fungi; phylum Ascomycota; class Pichiomycetes; order Pichiales; family Pichiaceae; genus Kuraishia; species Kuraishia capsulata. Next base: position 583,566 of record NW_019172950.1, read on the forward strand.
ATCTGATCTGGGTCTAACAAGATGGTCAGAGTTATCGATGAAGTGTCAATGCTGCGTAACCATTCTTCAAAGCTTAGGTAACCAAATGCCGAAGCTTCGTCAGACACTTTCCAGGTATGCTATGCATTTTTGCAAGAACAAAACCAATACTTCCATGAACAGGGACATTCCAGAATAACAGGGTCACATTCTGCCTTGTTTATAGAATATTTGTTCTTTCCAAGAGGTTTAAAGTTCTTTGAAGCGTGATATATCAATGATATCAATCATGATATAAGCACAATGTTCTGGCATTATTCACCCTTGCGATGCGTGACAGTTGACTCACCACTTTTTCAACGGATTTTCCATACCGCTGGTGTCATTCAAACTCTCTTTAACAAGACATAGAACAGAAACTCAACCATGTCCTCATTTGGAACCATTTTCAAGGTCACAACCTACGGTGAAAGTCACTGCAAATCCGTCGGCTGCATCGTCGACGGAGTTCCACCAAATATGTCGCTCGAGGAAGCCGACATCCAACCTCAGCTCACCAGAAGAAGGCCGGGCCAGTCGAAGCTTTCCACGCCGAGGAACGAAAAGGACAAGGTCGAAATCCAGTCGGGAACTGAGTTTGGAAAAACTCTCGGAACTCCAATTGCAATGATCGTCCGCAACGAAGACCACCGTCCAAAGGACTACTCCGAGACTGACGTCTTCCCCAGGCCTTCTCATGCCGATTACACCTACCTCAAGAAATACGGTGTGAAGGCCTCTTCTGGTGGTGGAAGATCGTCTGCTAGAGAAACAATTGGCCGTGTTGCAGCTGGTGCAATTGCCGAGAAGTTTTTGGCCCAGAGCCACGGTGTTGAGATCGTTGCGTTCGTCAGCGGGGTTGGCACGATTTCCATTGACAGAGACCCACGTTCTGCTGAATTCCAAAAGCTACTTTCTACCATCACACGTGAACAGGTGGATTCTTTTGAGCCAATAAGATGCCCTGATTCTACTGTTTCCCAGAAGATGACCGATCTTGTCACCCAGCTGAGGGACAGCCAGGACTCCATTGGTGGTGTCGTGACTTGTGTCATTCGTAATCTTCCAATTGGTTTGGGAGAGCCAGCTTTTGACAAGTTGGAAGCCATGCTTGCTCATGCCATGCTTTCCATTCCAGCCACCAAGGGCTTCGAAATCGGTTCCGGATTCGAAGGAACCAAGATCCCTGGTTCTCAGCACAATGATCCTTTCTACGCCAAGGCAGACGGCGCCCTTGGAACCACTACTAACAACTCCGGTGGAATTCAGGGTGGAATTTCCAACGGAGAGCCCGTCTACTTCAGCGTTGCTTTCAAGCCTCCTGCCACTATCTCTCAGTCGCAGAGCACAGCTTCTTACGAGGGTGAGGACGGAGTTCTCAAAGCTAGAGGAAGACACGATCCTAACGTCGTTCCTAGAGCTATCCCAATTGTTGAGGCTATGGCTGCGCTTGTTTGCGCTGATGCTCTGCTGATACAAAAGTCGAGGGAGTACACCTTTGGTCAGTTGAGTTAGAATGGGGGGCACCTTGAACTAGCTGAAGCTAGCTAGACTATATATACTGCACAATGAACTTTGCAATTTCACTTTGGTTTGAAAAATTTTACCGCAATCATTTTTATTTGGGGGAACGTAGAAAAAGTGATGTAGATGGAGAAGTGTGATTTCGCCTGCATCATGGCAGCTAGAAAAAGTGAGAATTGCATGAACTCACTCATCACCAGATAACTACGTCAACTCCAGTTTGATCACTACACTTCATATCTTTGCGTATTTTAAGTATGGTTTGCACCGAAATTTTGTAGGTATATTGTGCATTACAGATCCTCGTCCTCGCGCTTCTCATCCGAAACATTTCGTCTCCTTGTCTCAGGGTCTGGGTTGACCACTCTCAGTTTCGACTTGCGCTTGGACGAGACGAGAATCTGAACGTCATAATCTGCATCATCGAAATCCACACTTCCTTTTTGCGAATGTCCTATCTTATCGGCAACCCGGGTCTCATTTGAAAGTCCTGACTGTACACTTGCTGACTCGGGAATTAAATATAGTGTAGACGTCGATCCAGTTTCCGGGCGTAGAGAAGCGTGGGGTGGTTGAGGTGCAGACCTCACTGACGATTGGTATGAAAAAGAGCGGCCCAGTCTTCCAACATTCGAGGAAACAGAGGATAAACTCCTTTTAAGGAAAGAAGCAGTCTCTGCGACGTGAGCTTGTTCTGGTTGAGCGTGTCTCGGCACATGAGCACGATCATACTCTTCACGCTTACGACGCCAACTGCCTATTGAGAAGTCATCTCCCGAGTCGTCGTCTTCACCCTGATCCGGTTTGGCATCTGATTCCATAGAGGCAATGCTGTGCTTCTCAGCTATATGGTTGTAATACTCAAGAGCATTCTTTAGTTCGAGCTCTTTCTCGCGTTCAGCCAGTGTGTGCTTATGACGTCTGTAGAGATATAGGAGTAGAACGGCAATTAGCAAAATCCCGAAAATTGGAATCACAACTGAGAGAACAATCACCAAGGATCTGTTAGACGAATGGCTGTGTGATGAGACGTGGTAATCCATCGAATCGACAGTTCTCAGGGTTGAAGCGTTGTAGAGATGTGCGGCGTATGAGCCAGACTCGCTATGTACAACGATAAGAGTCTCAAAAACTGTTGCGGCTCCGACGATGGAATCCAGAGAGAGTTCAGAGTCCTGTTCATTGTTCACAAGAGAATTCGAGACACTAACAGTAGTATCTAAATCAGTCCATGACCAGTTGGATAAGGTGAGAGAAGCAAACGAGGGAGACGAATATGACGATGATAAATTTCCGCCAATCATTAGAACAGAGTCGGCTTCAAAGCTCATCGAATCATTATCGGGGAATTTCATGACCGGCAGAACAAGTGGCAGTATGCGCGAGTTTATGGTCGAGGTCGATGATACCTCTCTAAAGGCCCAAGTCGAGTATTCCCATAGTGCCAGCTGGGTTAATCCAACCCAACCACTCGAGGACTTTCCTCCAACAACAAGCGTTGTACTCTCATCCAGAGGAACAGATGCTGCGCCATAAAAGTTTGCTGGAGTGACTGTCGTGTTGGCTGTCGAAACCTCACCAGAAGCCAGATCGATCTTGAGAAGTCTGTTTGAAACCGACGAGTCTAGCAGAGAAGAACCCCCGTAAACATAGAGGAACTCATCATCACCAGTCAAATATGAGGAGTCAGAATAAAATTCGAATGTGTCTGAGAGAGAAAGATTCTTCCAGAGATCTTGTGCGGCATCGTACCATTGGATCTCTAGGGTGTAGTCTTCATTTGGATACACTGCAAAAAGACCGTCATGTAAACCGACATTTGATACCAATTTGGCATCTGAAGGAGGGGACGCGATTGTCGTGATCAGTGTTTGATTTGTCTCAATCACGTCGTCAAACTGAAGCTGAAGAACTGTTGAATTGGAATTCGAGGGTCGGATATACACGGTCTGGTTGGCCAGGTTGTACACCGTATCCCAGTGGGCACTGGCCAATCTGAACCACAAAACCCAGGTCAACCACATTATTTGTGTGTAATAATATGCTTAGCTTTTGTGAAGATTTGCGGGTAAAACGCCTCTATTACTTGTATTCACCGTTTTCTTCATGCTTTCCCCTGGATATATGTTATTCCCAATGAGGTAAAATGTCAACATAGTTGTGTGCTGATCGATGCAATGCCGCACCTGCATGTGTTGGATGCACTACTCGAGGCACCAAAGGCGGGGAAGTCAACCGGAGGAAGATGAAAAATTCGAATAGAGCAGCGAGAGAAATTGTGGGAGCTAGGTGGCTGACAAAAAAATGAAACTGGTGTATGATTAAAAAAAATTTGTGGAACAGATAAGGGAATTGATAAAGGATTTCCCCGTAAACCTGGAGTACAAGCTTGAATCAGGTCACAGCAACTCGCAGAAAACTGCAACCTAGAGCTCTATACCGAGGCTTCAACCCCAAAATCAAATCTTTGGTACTCAGCTATCTTGTATTCGGCACTATTGATTCAGTAATTTGTCTCAATATGTCTGGTTTTCAATCCAACTCAGAAACCAATGGAGGCAACACCTCCGCCAATACGGCACCCCACACCCGGCCTCCGAAAATAGCCTATATCTTTTGATATGGTCCACTCCCGCAAAATTTGTTTGGCTTAAGCCCAAGATAGGCTACGCCGAGAGTATAGTAGGACTTCACCCCATGAGAAGAGTGGGGTGGATGAATGGTCGTAGAGGCAGAAGAGGTCGCCTTGAAGAGTAGGAAGTAGAGTGGAAAACAGAATGGCTTTTGAAAGAGACAATAGATAGGTAATGGGATATAAAACTGAAAGAGTCCAGAAATGACAAATGCATTTAGGACAATCGATTTCAAAATTAAAATCAAAATCGTAGAGCGCCAGCAAAACTCTAATTCCACTATTTGGAATGTCTTTGTCTGTGCTCTTTTTTCTGTACTTGGCCAAGTCGCACCAGTTTGACACATTTTCAAGATTACATCCGATGGTACGCCCCGAAATGGTTCAAAAATGGTTCAAAAGTGCTTCAGCATAATTGTTCTCAACACCTTCCAAAACCCTTCCAGTAATCTTTCAGTTTTTTCCTCACATTTTTCACTCAATCCTCACTCGTTACTCCCACTTCTCTCTTACTTCCCCACAAACTTTCAAAGCCTATTTTCATTCCAAACTCCCTGGCGGCTATCAGTATGCCATTGGAGATTTATTTTGCAACCTGCAGAACGATGACTTGGTGAGGAGTAGTAGTTTCGGGCTCCGAAGTACGGTTATCAATTTTCTACCAATACTATGCCGTTCTCCGAGAATGTCGAGAAGTCATTCAGCATGTACCCCGGTCCATTTCCGACTACTTCCTGCATTTCCCACTATCTCTGCAGACTATTTTCTCAATCTACCCTTTAGAGCCTGACTTTGGTTACTTCTGCATATTTTGTACCTTTTGCATATCCGTACCCTCACTTCTTCCCCTCTGCGGTCTCCGCCTCCAAACAGGTTTTTCCTTTTTCCCCATGGTGTGGAGAAATCGGTGCGGGAAATAGCCTCTGTAATCTGGGGTTATAAGCATGAAACCATTTACTAGTATATAAAGACTCTTTGCAACCCTCTAAATTTTGGGATAATTTGATTTGGTTCGTGCATCAAGGAGTCTTACCCCTGATAAATCACGAAAAGCAAAAGACAAATTTCCAAAAGCTTCCACTCCATTCACAATGGCCATTCCAGACGAATTTGACATAATCGTTGCCGGTGGTGGATCAGCCGGCTGCTGTATTGCAGGCCGTCTTGCCAACCTGGATCCTGAACTCAAGGTGTGTCTGATTGAGGCTGGTGAGAATAACCTCAATAACCCATGGGTTTACCTGCCAGGTATCTACCCTAGAAACATGCAGCTGGACTCGAAGACTGCCACCTTCTACACTGCGGAGCCATCTCCACACCTGAATGGTCGTCGTGCGATTGTTCCATGTGCTAACATTTTGGGTGGTGGTTCTTCCATCAACTTCATGATGTACACCAGAGGTTCTGCTTCTGACTATGATGACTGGGAGACCGAGGGCTGGACTACCAAGGACCTGTTGCCATTGATGAAGAAGACTGAGACGTATCAACGTGCCTGTAACAACCGTGACATCCACGGTTTTGAGGGCCCAATCAAGGTTTCCTTCGGAAACTACACTTACGACAATTGTCAGGACTTCTTGCGTGCTGCTGAGTCTCAGGGAATTCCAGTTGTTGACGACTTGGAAGACCTGGTTACGGCCCATGGTGCTGAACACTGGCTAAAGTGGATCAACCGTGACACTGGTCGTCGTTCTGACTCTGCTCATGCCTTCATCCATTCTACTATGAGAAACAAGGACAATTTGTTCCTGGTGACATCCACCAAGATCGACAAGATCATTGTCGAGGACGGACGTGCTGTTGGAGTGAAGACCGTTCCAAGCAAGCCACTTGACCCCAAAAACCCAAAGACACGTACTTTCCGTGCCCGCAAGCAGATTGTTTTGTCTTGTGGAACCGTTTCTTCACCAATGGTGTTGCAAAGATCTGGATTTGGTGACCCACAGAAATTGCGTGCAGCTGGTGTGAAGCCATTGGTCAATCTTCCAGGTGTCGGCCGCAACTTCCAGGATCACTACTGTTTCTTCACTCCTTACCGTATCAAGCCTCACCTTGAGTCGTTTGATGACTTTGTCCGTGGTGACAAGGATGTCCAGAAGAAGGTGTTTGACCAATGGTATGCGAACGGGACTGGTCCTTTGGCTACCAACGGTATCGAGGCTGGTGTCAAGATTCGTCCTACCGAGGAGGAGCTTGCTGCTATGGACTCTGATTTCAGAGAGGGATACGAAGAATACTTCAGAAACAAGCCAGATAAGCCTGTGATGCATTACTCTGTCATCTCCGGATTCTTTGGAGACCACACCAAGATTGCCCCAGGCAAGTACATGTCGATGTTCCACTTCTTGGAGTACCCATTCTCCCGTGGATACGTTCAAATCAAGTCTGCTGACCCTTACGCAGCTCCAACCTTTGACCCCGGTTTCATGAACGACAAGCGTGACATGGCTCCAATGATCTGGGCTTACAAGAAGTCGCGTGAGACTGCACGTCGTATGGATGCATTTGCAGGTGAGGTTACTTCGCACCACCCATACTTCCCTTACGACTCTGATGCCCGTGCCTTGGAGATGGATCTCGAGACTTCAAAGGCTTACGGTGGTCCATTGCACTTGTCGGCTAACCTTGCTCACGGATCCTGGTCTCAGCCAATTGGCAAGCCAAGCATCAAGAACGCTGACCACTGTACCTCGAACCAGGTGGGACTTCACGCCGAGATCGAGTACACCAAGGAAGACGACTTGGCCATTGAGAACTACATCAAGGAACACACCGAGACTACGTGGCATTGTCTTGGAACCAACTCCATGGCTCCACGTGAAGGCTCAAAGATTGCCCCACACGGTGGTGTTCTTGACCCTCGTGCTAACGTGTATGGTGTTAAGGGTCTCAAGGTTGGTGACTTGTCCGTGTGTCCCGACAATGTTGGATGCAACACTTACACCACTGCTTTGTTGATTGGTGAGAAGATTGCCACTTTGGTTGCCGAGGACCTCGGATACTCTGGAGACGATCTTGCCATGGAAGTTCCTCAGTTCAAGCTGGGAACTTACGAGAAGACGGGTCTTGCCCGCTTCTAAGGCGAAAGCACAAATCTACTGTCATAATGACATGTTTTTATCTACTTTTCATTGTCTGTTACGAATTGAACGAATCTTTGGCTCAGTTATTTTGTAGATGGAAACTGAGAATACCTCTTTGAGGAAATGATGCCGTAAAAAGGCCTCAAAATCTCCTTTTCAGCACGTAAATTTTAAAGGTCTTTGCTAGTTTTGAAGTCTAATCTGTTCTTAGATTGAAATTTTCCGCTAGATGAAGCCTGGTATCAAAAGCATGTCTTCAGAATTTATTCGCGGTTGTCTAGACAGCTCTTTGACCGGCTTGCATGGCCTCGCCGTACGTATACGCACGTTGCACGCATATGAGAAGTGTGCTACTCAAAGTGTCAGTCTAATGAACCACTCGCGCCTCGATTTTTCCACTCAGACGCGTCATTCTTCATCTTCTTCCGCGCCTTTCTCCACCAACAATGACTGCCGAACCGCCAATCAAGAGATCAAAGCTCGAACCAATGCTCAAGGTGCTGTTGCGCTCATCTAGTGCCAAATTACCCACAAGGGGATCTAGCCTGGCTGCTGGCTATGACCTGTATGCTTCTGCCCCAGCAGTCATTCCAGGGAACGGACGCGGTCTCGTTTCAACAGACGTTACCCTCGTGATTCCCGAGGGAACATATGGTCGTGTTGCTCCTCGCTCAGGACTCGCCGTGAAACATGGAATTTCTACCGGCGCGGGTGTCATTGATGCCGACTATAGAGGAGAGGTCAGAGTGCTACTCTTCAACCACGACGCTGCTGATTTCAAGGTTGAGGCTGGCGATCGTATTGCTCAACTGATTCTCGAGAAGATCGTGAATGCTCCTGTCTTAGAAATTACCCAAGAGGAGTTGGACGTGACTGACCGTGGTGAAGGTGGATTTGGAAGCACTGGTACCAACTAACGGGTGTGGACATTGATTGTGTGCTAAATCTGGCATTTTCTCACGTTATAAATTAGTCAAAGTAATCTGTTAATTATACTTATCGGAGCTGTTAAAGCCCTTTTAGCTCTGTAAGCTTGGTAATCTCCGTGGGGAGATCAAACTGATTAGCCTACGTAAGCTCTTCACTTACTAGACCCAGAGCCATTTGCTCTTCAAGGTCTGATTCCGTAAGTCGTTTAAGATTTATAAGTTGTATAAAAATATATAAGTCTTATAAGTCGGATGAGTCATATATTCTTTTCAAATTCTATGAGTGATGTTTTTTCCGAGACTTGCTCATTCCCTTAGGGGCCCGCTCTGCTCCTATAATCTATCACCAACTGCTTGCTTTCCACCCTACGCAGGACTAGACGTATTCGAGTCTGTCTGTGTTCCTGTAACGCCATCAAACCCCTCAATCATGTCAAACACACTGGTCTCAGGTAACTTTCCAGGAGTCTGGATAGGTGTCTGTGCAAGCACTTCGTTCAAGCTCGATGGTGCCGGGAGTTTGATCCGATGGGCAGGAGCATTTTTGCGTGACGAAAGCGATGACTCCTGAGTATTCAACTTTGCTCTAGTCTGTTGCCTCTGCTGCTGTTGTAGCTGCGATTGGAGCTGGCGAATCTGTTGCTGCTGCTGAAGCTGGAACTGCTGCTGTTGAACGATGATGTCTTGCTGAGACAATCCTGGGCTGAGAGGTGGTTGCGGTGGTTGAATATGTAGGCTTGGTGAAAATGCGCCATTTCTATGCCCAAAGGCAGACGGAGAAGGAGAAGGGGAAGGAGAAGGGGACTGGATGGGCGACAATGGTCTTGAAAGACGTCCTCTTTCTCTTGGAGGAGAAGCCTCTGATACAACAAACTCTGGTGTTGAAGCTCTCGGTGCCGGGGAAGTCGCAAGAGTGAAATAGTCTGGTGCGGGTTGCTGCAAGCCACCAGAGCCTGAAGAGTCGGAGGGAGGTCCTGATGCTGTTGTGGCACGCGCAGACGTCCCTGTGCCTCCTCCACCAGCTCCAGCGGGAGGAACAATTGTGGCTGGGGCACTGTGTGGAGTCGAAGAATCTGAACCAATGGTAAATTCTGCTGCTGGCGGAGAGTTCAACGGCGAACTGTTGGCACTGTTCATAGTAAGGCCAGCTACTCTTCCCCTGTTTAATTCATCAGTCAACTTGATGGAAGAATTTGAATGACTGTGAACATGGCCTCTAGCATGCTGGAACGAAGGCAGATGAATCGAAGAGCCGGAGGCATTGAATTGCGGATGCAAGAATGGTCCTTGGTGTTGAGTCTGGGATGGCAAATCCTGAAAAGAACTGTCAACCGTTCTCGTTTCCAAACTTGGAGCAACATACATCGTGGATTCGTACTTGGACTCCATCAAAGCGTTTCGGTCAATGATGTTCTTCAGAGAACACAATTCGCTGAGGTCCGTGTACCATTTTTTCAGCTCACCTGGATCGGCACACTTTAGTGATATCTTGGCCTTTTCCTCGCCAGAAGCATCTTTTGAGCTCACTCTCAAAACCAGCTTGCGTCCATCTGAGTCTTGAACACTGCAATCACTCAGGAAAATCGATGCTACAGGGTTGGGCTCCTTCTTTCGGTCACCGGTCTTGAATTCGTGAAGAAAATTCAGCGTCAGCACGAAAAAGGCTCTGCTGTAGCTTCTCAATACTTTCGACTTCTTATCCAGGTACCCTGACCGAATGCTCCTGGAAACTAGTCTTTGCTGGTACGGATATGATACCTGGGACAATTTGCGCATAGGGGGTTTTTCGCCGGCTTTGAGTTGATCAGACATTATGCTCAAAAAGTTTTCGTTTTCATTGGAAATGAAATAGTCCCAATCCACGTTTTGTTCTGACCTCAGGAACCCCTGGGTCAAATCGTCAATCAAGTTGACTTTCACAGCGTCAACCTCGGCGTTGACCAAATCGCAAAACATTCGAACAGAATTCTGCACTTCGCCATAAACGATGTTCTCTAGTTGCCAACCAGCATTCTGGATATTGAAGAAAGACTCTTTGAAGACATTCTCTTCAAGCAGCTGTTTTTTCAGCTGGAGATCCAATTTGAGCCTCAAAATGTAGGGATCATGCTTAGGGCTCAATGCTTTTACCTCGTCTTTCAAAAACTTCGTAGTACCAAGCGAGGTCACTGTTTTACCCGTCTGCAAAAGCTCAACTGCAGCAACGTAATCGTTCAGCAACTGGCCAGTTATGGCAATCTCATTCTTGAGCCTATTGATCTTGAAATCTGACTTGAGAGCCAAAATCTCTTTGATCTTCGCATTGAGGGCACTCTTGAGATTCTCCAGTCTTGGTATGATCTTAAGTGTCAACTTATTGTATGTGATGAGCTCTTTTTCAGACAAAGCCTTGTGGTAGTTGTGCAGTACCGATGGAATACCTTTAACAGAAGAGTCTCCGGGAGGTAAAAAGGCACTCTGAATAAACCGCTCTTCGGCAGAACCCGTAACTGGCTCCGATACGGGCGGATCAACGGAGGCATGAACGTTTGTGGAGCTCGTGTTGTTCAACAGGTTGTACATCCCCGGTCCACTGCTGGTGGTTCTGCCCTGTTGGCGATTCAAAAACTGCACATTCTTGAGCATTTGGACGTTGAGATCGTAGTAGTGCTTTCTCAAAAGCGACACCTCGCGGAAATAGAAAATCAGCTGTTTGATAATAGTTTTCCACACAGCAAACCGCTTGGCGAGCTCATCTGCGGGCTTGGGATTGGATGGAAATGGCAAGTGATATGGAGATCTCGGGTCTGAAGATGGCAAAATTCCCGTTGCTGGCTTCGGCATCTGTACTGAGTAGGTGGAGGCGGAGCTGGTGGTGTATCCACTGAAACCTGTGAGTCCGGAGAAGACGGTCTCATTATCGCCAGACGAGTTTCTTGAGATAGCAGGTCGTTGGCTCATTGTGGCGGTCAAAGTGAAATGCTATATCCCAACCTTTTATAATTGACTTAATTTGATGCAATCTTAGCCAAGTTCACGGTCCGGATCAAGTCCAGGCGGAGGGTTCAGAGGTCCAGTTGTCACAAGGAGTTCCGTTGGTGTGAACTATTCAGGTTCTAAAAGCCCTTTTCAAAAAATCAAATAATATGTACAAAATTCACCAGATTGACCCCATCAAATACACCAAATTTGGTCTTTGTATCTTTGAAACTTACCCTATTCAACAAAGAGCGCTTATATGGGACCACGACACGGAGATTTGATGGCGGCGTGACCCAGCTCATCACCAGGGTCGTGGGGATGAGGCTTTTCGCTTGATTTGCTATTTTGAGTAGGATTGGAGCGAAATCGTGGAGAACCGTAATTGGTTGAAATATTGCTGGAACTTTGACAGAATAATGGACTCTTCGGCCATTACTTCATACTTACAAGGAAAATAATCTTCACTTTACAGTCATTACTCATATCACGCTAAACCTAGCCTTTGCTCTGGCTCTTCGACCTGGGGCTCTGGGTCCTGCGGCTTGAACATCGCCTCCTTGAGCCAACGCCACGAAATTCGTGGAAACATCTCCAGTTTTATTATCGTCAGGGAGCCTTGAAACCCGTCGTCGAGTTCTTCGGACAATAGTGGCTGTGTGTCACCCAGCCGGTGGCCGTCATCATGGTCATGAACAGCTTCCTCACCAAATACGCATTGGTATTGCACCAATTGTAGCAAAAAAACCACCGAATCAAGCACCAGAACGTATAGGAGTCCTGACACGGGCAATTGGCCTACCAAAGACACAAACAAAGATCCGTGGAGATACTTGGCGTCTTCGCGGTGACGAGATGATTGCGCACTCGATTCGTTGTAGGAATCCCTAAGCCTCAAAAACAAGGCACTAAGCCAGTCCCAGGACCATGATATGGTTACCAGTGTTCCTGCATCCTTCTTTGGGGTATCAGTAATATATGGCACGCCCCAAAGGATGTGGTCCAGTAGTGATATCGCGTACAGAAGTACAATTTCGAACAGAATCCCGAGTCTATAAACCCCCAAGCTCTTGTGTGCATGCTCGCAGATCCGTCTTCGCGCTGAGCTTGAATCGTCATCAATATCTGGCTGTGCGGATGATTCACGAGACTCAGCAGCAGCCCTTGCCTGGATCAGCTCGGCCTCAACTATCCATTCAGACAAACTCTCCCAGTTTGAAAGCACCAGCTCCACCGCTACTCCGCAAATCAACTTGAAAAATGAGGTGTCGAGGAAATAACCCACGACCAGTTGGATCAGAATGATCAAGGTCAGCTGGTCAGTGAATAGCTTTCTGTACCGCATCTGTCGCGATTTGCGCACCTTCATCACATTAACTTGGTCCATGGACCCATCATCCCCAGAATTCACTCCATAAGTATACGGGGCCGGGAACGCCCCAGGCATGGTATATATTGGGTTATTCATAAAGTAACAGAGAAGGATCGCGGTAAGACTTGAGGGGCGTGTGGCTGTTTGATAAGATGATGATGTGGCTAGGGTATGTGGCAGTGCCACCCGGAGGAGTGAGAAGCAAGAATTGTGACAATTTGGGGAAATTTGAAAATTGTATGAAACTTGAAGAAAACAGTGAGAAAGTAATAATATCTTAATCATTGAAAGTTTGCCAAACAATCTTGAGAAAGGTATTGAAGCATGAACCTGCTGATATTAGCGCAAGGTTGATACGTCAAACTGCCATTATGGCCGACGTGCCATTATGGCCACTATATAGCCAGTGATCTAGTATGGCTTTTCTTTACCTACAATAACGAGCTGCTCTCGTCACTTTCAAAATTCATTTTTTTGTATTTTAATACTTGAAAATGTTCGTATTAAGTGCAATAGCATCCACGGACTTTGCTTTTTTAAATTGGGTGATTATTCTCTCTCCCTTTCTGGAACCACTGAGCCACTATTGTGCTTACTATTATGCCTACACTAACAGGTAATGACTTCTCATCACAACCTGGTAGGCTTCTTCAACCCTCCCCATGCTCTACCCAAAACCTGTCCATTGGTCGTTTTCCGGAACAACTATAACCAACCTAAATAACCCAAATAACCTTCATCTTCTGAATTTTTTTGCTATTTTTTTGCACTAAAACCGCTCCAGCTTTGTCTCAATCTCCGAGTCCCAACAGTCGTGCCAGCCCCACATCTCCCATTTCGGCCAACAGGAAGTTTTGGCCGTTGGCTCTTCATGACGAAGGCGCTCTGCCAGCTTTCTCTCTTTGATTCTTCCTAGTTTGCCGCTTTTCGTACCGTGAATTTCCAATTCGTGTGTACCGTTGAGCACAGTTTGCTTTTAGATACCTGCCTTCGTTACCGGCCTGCCGCTTTGCTGCTAGTTGCAATTGAACCACCCGGGCCCAATTCCCCATCTCTCATATGCTGTCGAGATCGGTGCAAAGAAGCCTGCAAGCGGGGCTCCGTGTAGCTCGGACAAATACCATGTTGGGAGTGAATACTGGCCGCCATCAGAGTCTATTGGGGTTGAGGCTCGCCTCTACTGAGTCAGGTCCCAAGACTGAATCTACTAAGAAACCAGTCGAAGCGATTCAAAAGGCCTCCGAGACGGCCCCGAAAGTCCCAGAAACCGCCGTTGTGAAACAACCGCTCTGGGACCGTGTCAAGCACGAGGCCCAGCACTACTGGGACGGAACCAAGTTGCTTGGATATGAGGTCAAAGTCTCCAGCAAATTGCTTCTGAAGATGGCCGCTGGCTACGAATTGACCCGTAGAGAGACCACGCAACTTACCCGCACCATCACAGATATCATGAGGTTAATCCCTTTTTCGATGTTTGTTCTGATACCATTTGCGGAGTTGCTGTTGCCTGTTGCTCTGAAATTGTTTCCAAACATGCTGCCGTCCACATATGAGTCCAAATCCGACAAAAAGAAGAAGACCAAGACGTTGATCAAGACGAGACAGGTGACATCCGAGTTTATCCAGCGCACCGTGCAAGAGAGTGGGTTGAACTTGCCCAAAAATGCCACGGAATCTGAGAAAACGAATTTTGTGGAGTTTTTCCGTCTCGTGCGAAACGGCGAGAAGCCCACTCACGAGCAGTTGATTCGTATCGCAAGATACTTCAAGAATGATCAGGTTTTGGACAACTTGTCCAGACCACAGCTAGTTGCCATGGCGAAGTATATGAATCTGACGCCGTTTGGAACTGACGAGATGTTGCGTTACCAGATCAGATACAAGCTTCTTCAGGTGATGAAAGACGACCGGGCCATTGACTACGAGGGTGTTGAGAGTCTATCTATTCAGGAGCTCCAGAGTGCATGCGCTTCGCGTGGTATCAAGACCTTTGGTGCTTCCCCAGCGAGACTGCGTGATGATCTGAACATCTGGCTGGATTTGCGCCTTCGCCAAAAGATTCCATCCACTCTGCTCATTTTGTCTTCGACATTCACTTATGGTGAGCATGCCGATGATATGGAGAGCTACTATGACGCGTTGTTCGCAGTGCTTTCGTCTATCCCAGATGAAGTTTACAACATGGCCAAACTGGAGCTTGCAAACGAAGATTCCAAGCTCAAGCTCAACATTCTCAAGGAACAAGATATGCTGATCAAGGAAGAAGAGCAGCAGAACCGCAAGATTACTGAAAGTGGAAGATATCTCGTGAAGGACGACATCAAGCTGAGCGACTACGAAGAACAGGAGCAGGAGCAGGAGCAGCAGCAAGACAAAAGCCAAGACAAAAGCCAAGAGGAACAGCCAAACCAAGAACAAGTGAAAGAAAATGAAGCCGAATCAGTTGCAGCTGAAATCGAAGCGCCCCAGAAGGAGATCCGTGACGGGTTGGAGAAGTCGGATTCCAAGAGTGTTGAGCAGGAGCAGAAAGAGAGGGCAAAGGCATGAATATAACTCAAAGATATAAATTATCCATACACATTTACATAAAAAGTTCGTTTCATTAGGAATGCGTTGTAGGTACATGGACCTCGGCGAGAATAGTGAATTGGCAAAAGTATGGAATACTCTGGTCATGAACAGCTTTAAATGGGCTTGAAAAAATACTTTGACATTATTGGAACGAATTCTACTGTTTTCGCACTACCATAGTTCGACCTTTAGTGCAGTTCTGGAAATTCCTACTGACAGTCTACATGCCATCCATGAAAGATGGGACCTGAAACAGAAATTACCAAGCATTCCCTGAGCTTTAGGGCAAATTATTTATTTCAAAACCGTTCGTTGACCAAAGGCAATTTTTTTTTAACTATTTGCATGCTCTCAATAGCGATTAGTGCAAAGGACCGCGCTGGAACTACATAATCGACCACCACAGGTTTAATGTTGCGTCGGCACAACTACATAGAGTATTAGGGACTTGACACCTAACAAACTTAGCCAAATAACATAATTGTATAGCAAAATTTATACTTAGCGTTTTTTAAGATCCAAAGTTGTTCTATTACCGGGTTTATATGCTAACCAGTAGGGCGTCTCAGATGAAAGCTAGGCTAGGAGGGGCCAAAACGGACCGTATAATAGTAATAAAAAAACACAAACTCGCTACGCTAAAACTAAACAGGGGGTGATGATGAAACTTTTGTTTGAGACTGGCATCTAGGTGAACAGCTCGTTGAGGTCGGAAGGCATCTCGGTGATCTGAGTGGAGTAGAACATCTCAATCTCTCTCATCATCGCCACATCCTTGTCAGTAACCAGATTTATGGAAACACCCTTTCTACCGAAACGACCACCTCTACCAATTCTGTGGATGTAGTTCTCCTTGTTGAGGGGCAAGTCGTAGTTGATGACCAGGGAAACCTGTTGGATATCAATACCTCTGGCCAACAGGTCAGTGGCAATGAGAATTCTAGAGGAACCGGTTCTGAACTCGGACATGATGGTGTCTCTCTCCTGTTGAGTCAGGTCGGAGTGGATAGCAGAAACGGTGAACTTGTTCTCCTGGAGCTTCTGGGTCAGGTACTCAACCTTTCTTCTGGTGTTGCAAAAGATGACAGCCTGGGTCACGGAGATCGAGTCGTACAGATCACACAGACAGTCAAACTTCCACTTCTCCTCGTCAACGTTGATGAAGAACTGCTTGATACCTTCAAGGGTAAGCTCATCCTTCTTGACCAAGATTCTGACTGGGTTGGTCATGAATTGCGCAGTAACCTCCAGCACATCCTGGGGCATGGTGGCCGAAAGCAGCACAACCTGGGTGGTCTCTGGAAGGTAACGGAAAACGTTGTAGATTTGTTGCTTGAAACCGGCAGAAAGCATCTCATCGGCCTCATCCATGATGAACATCTTGAGGTTCTTGGTGCTGAAAGCACCACGCTCGATCATGTCGTACACTCTACCTGGGGTACCAACAACGACCTGGACACCAGACTTGAAAGCCTCGATGTCGTCAATGGTGGAAGTACCACCGATGGAGGCGTGGACAGACACGTTAAGGTGGAGACCAATGGTCAAGACAACCTTCTGGATCTGGAGAGCCAACTCTCTAGTTGGGGCCAAGATCAGCGCCTGGGTGGCCTTAAGCGAAGGGTCAATTCTTTGTAATGCAGAAATAGTGAAGGTAGCGGTTTTACCGGTACCAGACTGGGCCTGGGCCAAAACGTCGCGTCCCTCAGTGATAGGGACGATGGCTCTCTGCTGAATGGCAGAAGGGGCCTCGTAACCAGAACCGTAGACACCTCTCAAAATTTCGGGCTTGAGGTTCATCTCGTCAAAGGTTGAGACAACATTGTCGTAGTTAGTCTCGATGAGGGAAGAGTCAACTTCGGTGATTCCGTCGGAAGCCATGATTGCGTCGCTTGAAAAAGGGGTAGAAGAGTGCTTCTGGAGTGTTGTTTCAAATCTGAAAGCGGGGCCCGTTGAAAGATGACTTTAACAAGGGTCTGTATTTAGATATAGGTTCAATGGATTAACCTATAAAAAAATGGGGTTAGGGATGTTCGAAGAAAGGAGAGGAAGGGTTGGAAATCAGCGTTCTGTTCAAATTTTTTTTGCCTCTTGATATTTCAGAGGGTTACCCGGCGAAAGGGGTGGATCTGAAAAGAATGCTGGGGAGCACGGGTATTTGCGGGTCAAGCTTGGAAGCAAAGAAAAATAATTCAATGAATTGAATCTTGCAGTATTTATATAAGTGATTGCAAAATTTTATGTGTTTTGCAGAAGGGATGGTGGAGGTAGGCAGAATATGAGTTCGTCAGCCAGGAGGCCTTAATGTGAGTGGCCCTTCGCATGTAGCCCTACAGTACAAACCATACTAGCCATGCCATTGCTAGCATTATCACAGTAATGACTACTATTCTCTCAAAACTAATGTTTTATTACCTTAATTATAGATCTCACCCATGTCCACTTGTTCGTTAGTGGCTTAACGGGAGTAGGTCCAGACGTTCTTCAACAAACCGTCCTGTTGGGCGAGTCTGTTGAGAGAGTCGTCGGCCTCACCTCTCTGTCTAATGTATCCGCACAAAGCGTAGGTGGTCACATCGTTAGGAATCAAAACACCTTCCTCATCAACATTGGCAATGTTGATCTGGACAGAGGAGTGGTCCTTAGCCTTGATGATTCTGTTGGTGGCAGAGCACTTTCTTGGGATGTAGAGTTCAACCTGTTGGTGTTAGTATAATGTTCCTAGGATCACACTGTGAAAACTGAGTCTTATCCCTCGCAAACGCGACTAATAAATTCCCAGTATCTCTATATTTCTGTCACATACGAGTTCACCTTTGTCGTTTTCCATTTTGATAGATGTATTTGTGGTATGTTTAAACCTTTGAGAAGAGGATTAGGAAAAAAGCCCAATCTATGGACACAGTGAGAGAGAATTTCAGTCGTGTGTTACTTAGTTTTCCATCATCTTTTTTCTTTTCCCTTTTGTACTTGCCGGTGAAACTTTCGAAAGCCTACGTGTGTCCATCGATCTGAGCCTGATTACCGTATTGGGGATGAGCATTGTGACTGTCTTTTTTGACTTATTTGGGTAGCGCACGTATATATTTTGAGGTTTACACGTAAATTGTATTGTTGATCTTGGTTACTGCACACCGCAGCCGCACAGGTCCATAACTATATAACTGGCAACGACAATAGCAGAAACTCCTGCATAGGCCGAAACCCTCACCAAAATCTCCAAGCTGAAGCGCGATTTCATTGCACCACAAGCTTGCGTCTTGTCTGCTTCGGAGTGGTCTAGTTTGGGGAACGCACGGAAGATTGGGCGGTACAAAACAGTTAAGACAGGCTTTGAGACTAGCTCTTTCCAGACAACCACGCATAGAACGCCCAAACCAAGACGCAAAATGGAACGGAAGATTCCAAGCTCAGCAAAGGAGTAAGGTATAGTCGCATCGCCGGTAATCAAGGCTTTTGACCAATGGGCCAGTTCCAAACCCACGAGAACGCCCACGAACGCGACACTATCATCAAAACAGGGACAAGCATCCAACGGCACTGGGTGCCAGGCTATAGACAAATAATAGGCAAATAAGATGAACAGCGGAAATGCCAGAGACCCGCTGTAGGCAGCTGCATCCCAAACCTGTCCCAGCACCAGCCTCAATATAACCACAAAAACTCCAATTATAGTCCCCACAGAAATATCCACAAATCCATGCATTCCGCAGTACACACGACCACTTACTAGCGATGTGTAATACAAAACCAGAACGAGAACGAGAGCGTAATTCACCAAAGAACCAGTCCACTCCGCCCAAAGATGCTTTGAAATCACCAGAACGAGCCCAGCAGCATTTGCACTATGTGAAGAAGGACATCCGTACTCCTGAGTGGTATATTTCGACATTGTGATCCGATGGAGGGGCGGAGATTCGGGTCTAGGCAAGCACAGGTAATCCTTGACTAACCCAGAGAAGTAGATTCCGAGCCCCAGAACAAACACCAGATCACGAGCAAGCGCCAAGTATCCAAACCACAGTGGAAACGGTAGTATCAGCACATAGAACGTGTGAGAGCCCAGATTGGCTGTCCAGGGGAAGTATATGTCGCCAAAAGGAGAGCGCATCTCGGCCTGGATTCGTGCAAGGACAGCTGTTTCGGCCCGCACCAATGGCAGCAATAGCTGTCTCAGTCGATATCTCTGGGGCGACAATCTGGCCTTGTAATACGAATCTGGCGAATGGCCCGCGTCGAATTCCGATGTGTTGACGAGATCAATGCTGTGGCTGCGCAGTCGCGTTCTCTGATGTGCGAGGTCTGTGCCGGAGACAGACTCCTCCATATTGCGATAAGTCGCCATGAAAGCAATTAGCAATTTTGCAGTTTCTGTAGCTTGAAATCAGTAGGTAATGGCTGAATTAACGCTATCTTGTTGATCCCCCCAAACAATCAGTTTTGGAGGCCCCTGCAAAGATTGGTGAAATTTGGTGAGCGCACGTCCAATGCGGCTGAAATTTGATTTATAACCGTTAAGGGGAATTCAAAAGGGAACAGAAAGTTATTAAAATATTTGGAAAAAAACTGAAAAAGCCCAATGCTATGTCTATTCTGGTATTAGATTCCAAATAAAAGAACAAACTACAAACCTAAAAACAAAAAAAACTGCATTGCTCTCTTTCTCCCCTCCGAGGGATCGCCGCAGAGTATAATAAGTGCGTGTACCACCAAGCCACGGGGCCGTCTAGATTATTTCTGCTAGTTTCAAACCTTACAACACCAACTACTGTTGCCCCACCAGCTTCACTGCCCTAAAGTGAATCTAATTTCCGCATCGTATTGCGCTGAGACCGCACTCTTCCAACCTGATTTCCTTCAACTTATTTTCCTTGCTGAGGCCACAAGCCTTCACCTCACTGGCCGCCAAAGAACCTCCATAAGTTGCCCTACGCGCTGCAAACATGAGTGAAGCTGAATCCATAAGCTCGCTCTCGGTTACATCGACCCACGAGTCCATCCACTCGGAGCTGAGTGATGCCTCGGAGCTGAATGATCACCGCCATCAAAGTATGTCTTTGCCCGTCAAAACCGATTCGAGAAAGGTTCTGGAGGAGCTGGAAGGAGGCCCTATTCCTGTTCCGCAAGCCATCCCCGAGGAAGATGCCGTAGCTGCACCTACCAGATTGGGATCCACTGATTTGCGCTCCAAGATGGTGGTTGCAGATAGCGAATCCGAGACGGATGAGGAGTATGGGATTCGATTTGCTGCCAACAGGATCGGCGGTTTTGACAAACGCCGTCTGACTGCCGCCTCACTGCTCACGAGACCTAGATCACGTTCGTCGGGTCATACTCCAAAGACTGGAATTCTACTTCACAAGGATGATCATCTCACAAGACAGATTTCGCGCACCTCTGCACGGTCCACAGCTAGTGTCGAACGAAAGAAACGTGCCAATGAGAAGGCA
This sequence comes from Kuraishia capsulata CBS 1993, assembly GCF_000576695.1. Classification (NCBI taxonomy): domain Eukaryota; kingdom Fungi; phylum Ascomycota; class Pichiomycetes; order Pichiales; family Pichiaceae; genus Kuraishia; species Kuraishia capsulata. The sequence continues at coordinate 604,106 of NW_019172950.1, forward strand.
ATCGACTCGGACGCAGATTCACATGGTTCGCGTGACTCCCAGGAGACTGAAGAGGATGTTTGTTTCCCGATGCTTCCAGAGCCCACTCGTGCAAGAGTGAAGGGTATTGATTTTGGCGAAATTGAAGACTTCATCAAGGAGCAGAACGAGGAAACTGAAACGATTCTTCGTCGCGAAGGTCAGCTAAAGGAGAAGTACATCGACCAGCCTGAAAACTTTTCTGGATCAACAACTACAAGCTCCAAGAAGTTCAGCAGTGCAGCTTTGAAATACACTCCGAAGTTCAAAAAGAAGGTTGAGGATGACTCGTCTCTTCACACCAATCGTTCTAGCGACCCTTACTATGCCGAGATGAAATTTGGGTCTAAAAGCTCTACAGAAGAGGAAGATTGCGAAAAAGAAGGTGTCACGTTTGAGAAGTCTACTACGGACCAATTTTCAGCACCACCCGACCGTTTCAGCTTCTTCTCTTCTGAAAACGAGGAAACTATTCATGCTGCTGACTTTCCTTCGCTTGTCAAGCCTGGTCAGCCAATCCAAGAGCTTTTCTACGGCGACGATGCTACTTGGTGGCTTGACTGTACTTGCCCTACAGATAACGAGATGAAGATGCTTGCCAAAGCGTTTGGTATCCATCCTTTGACGGCTGAAGATATCAGAATGCAAGAGACACGTGAGAAGGTGGAACTATTCAAATCATACTACTTTGTATGTTTCCATACGTTCGAGACCGATAACGAGTCAGAGGACTTCCTTGAGCCAATCAACACCTACATTGTCGTTTTCCGCTACGGAATTTTGACGTTCCATTTCTCACCAATAGCTCATCCAGCAAACGTGAGAAGACGTGTGCGCCAGCTTCGTGATTATGTCACCGTTTCCGCTGACTGGCTTTGTTATGCGCTAATCGATGACATTACCGATGGATTCGCCCCTGTGATCCACGCCATCGAGTACGAAGCAGATGCCATTGAAGATTCTGTGTTTGTGACCCGCGATGTCGATTTTGGTAACATGCTTCAAAGGATTGGAGATTCGCGCAGAAAGGTCATGACGCTGATGCGACTCCTTTCGGGAAAGGCTGATGTGATCAAGATGTTTGCTAAGCGGTGCCAGGATGAGGCCGGTGTGGGTAATCTGCCGAACGCCAGCGTTTCGCATGGGAACCTCGCGCAGTTGAATGGAGCCCAGCCAAGAGGCGATATAGCACTCTATCTTGGCGATATCCAGGATCATATTATCACCATGTTCCAGTCCCTGTTGTCCTACGAAAAGATTTTTTCTCGGTCTCACGCGAATTATTTGGCACAACTGCAGGTCGAATCCTTTAATTCCAATAACAAAGTCACGGAGATGCTATCTAAAGTGACACTTATCGGTACCATTCTGGTACCCTTAAACCTGGTAACAGGTCTTTTTGGAATGAACGTTCACGTTCCTGGCCAGGATATCGAGACATATGCGTGGTTCTTTGGAATTGTGGGATTCATCATCTTTGTGGTACTTTTTATGGCTACTTTTGCAAGTCTTTGGTTGCGCCGTACAGTGGATAACAAAGGTTTTGGAATACCTTCCCAGGGCAGGTCCATGAAGTCTTTTGGTCTGAGGCCTTTCAGCAAGCCAAAACAGGCAAAGAGTGTGTTGAGTTTGCCCTCAAAGTACACGAGATATAATTATTGATTTAGATGTGCGATTTGTTTAACCACAGATATCGTGACATCGCTTGTTAAATAGTATAATTTTGAGTATTGGGGCTTCCTTTTTTAATGTTACTGATATTAATCACTAATTCAAAAAAATTTAATTTTCCTATCTGAATCCTTGTATGATATTTCAAAGATAAAGTCCGCTTGCTGCATAAATCATTAGATGCTGCTTGCATAATACTGCATGACCTTCTCATTCTTTGAATCATCTCAAATATGCTATTTTATCTATTCGTGGTCCTCTTAATGCCTCCTTCTCTTCCTCTCAGGCTCCTGTGGAATTGGAATACCCTCTTCACCAATTTTTGGACCCTCCTCATCATTAAAAACTTCTTTTCTCCACTCTCTGAGTCTCTTCTTCTTTGCATACTTACGCTTATCCTTGGCTCTCTGCTCGCGGGGTTTGAAAGGTGCAAACTTCTTCAGCTTGATGAAGTCGTTTAATTGTTTGTCATCAGCCATCAGAATATCCCGCACATTGAGACCAAATGAGTCTGGTGAAACTTCTCTGTATCTGAACTTGATCTCATTTTTGGATCTGCCTCTTTCCTCCTCAACCTCGTCACGAATGGTTTCAACGTTGGACTCGACGATCTTCTCGGCTAAAGTTTTCAACGAAGACTTAGATTTTTTTGACTCGTGCTTCTCCTGTTTTTTCTGTTTCTTCTTGGAAACTTTGGATGATTCGGCAGGTTCTTCTTCGACTGCTTCACCTTCCGCCTCAGAATCAGACCAGGTGGGTTTTGCATCGTCGCCTTCATAATACTGCTGGTTGAAGATCTCGCTCATCTTCGCATCCCAATCAGCATCGTTGAAGTCATCTGCCAATAGTGAGTCTCCAAAAACTTTTTCAACTACCTTGGAGTCGACATCCTCGCCAATGGCCTCCTTGATCTTGGCTAGACGGTCAGTGACAGTGTTCACCTTCTTCAACTTCTTGCGACTAATTTCTTGTTCAACAGCTTGCTTTTCTTTGACAACCTCTTCCTTCTTGCGGTCTCTTTGCTTCTTACGCGAATTAGTCTCTGAGCGTCTCATCGTGGCCTGGTTTCTGGCATAGGAGATGATCTCTGCACTGTTGGCATCCTCGTATCTAAAGTTGTACGCGTTCTCAAACTTCTCAGCTGCCTCCTCAAATTCATCGTCATCTTCCTCAAGCTGAACTGGTTCGTCTTTCTCAGAAATCCATGCTTTTGAGTTGACGTAAGCTTCTAGAAAGCCGGCTCCATCAACCTCAGGATTGGGCAGCTTCACCATGTCGTCAGTAGAAACGGGCTTGCTTTTCTGCTGCAAGAAGTTGTCCTCACCATCTGATTCATCGTCGCTAAAGGCGCCTTTGATTTCACTCAAAAGCTGTGACTTGTCCTCGCGCTGCTGTTGGACGTATGTTCTTTTATCCTCTTCGGCTTCCTCTTCCTCGTTTTGAAACACCTTTCCAGACAGAATGTTTTCACGCTGAACATCCTTGAGATAAACAGGCTTCTGAGCAGCTTTCACTTGCAAATTTGCGACTGCTTTCTCGGGCTCTTCAAAAAAACGACGTTCGAATC